>NW_025954611.1:0-19589 GCF_022376455.1 Epithele typhae
GAACGACTGAACGATTGGATGAACTGACGATCTCGACTCTCCGACTAGACTTGCCTCTGCACGCTCTGCCACGCTTTATTTGTTCGCACCCACCCCACGCCCCCCACCCTGCCCCACCTGCATCCACCGTTACTTATAGCTTTCGCTTCGCTTTCCTCGCTATGCTGCTGTTTATTATGCCCTAATCTTACTGTAGCCCGTATAGCTGAATCGCTGTATACCGTACTTACCCGCCCTCGAGGCAATATATCCCGAAAGATCAAAGCATGACCTGCATGTGCGCGGAAGGACATTTCTAGCTGACTGAGGGAAATTTGGTTGTTTGTTTTATTCCCGGTTAGCGCCCAGAGGGCCGAGCGGTACGCACAGGTATTCTATGAATCAAGCGAGGTCTGACGCATACAGGGACGAAGACAAGTCGCTGAGGGAAATTAAGCGCACGCTCGGGATCAGGTGGGCGATAGCATGATATTTGTCCGCAGTACTTGAGGAACACTGGTCTCGTCCCGAGCCGCTTTGTGCCGCACCCTGCCAGTGGCCACTACCCACACGGGGCCGTACAGAAGCACGACGGGCAACGGCCCAGCTTCGGAGCCCGAAAACGCGTAGAAAAAGCCCGTCAAAGGTGTCATTTTCGGCAGGTATTTTTCCAGGGGAGAAAAAGGGTGGGAAAGGCGAACTTTTATGTCAAGTTTGTGTGTGTCGTAGAGTATCCTGAAAGGTGACGTTTTGGGTGAATTCTTCGGCCCGACAGAATACTGTGCTCAGAACAAAGACAATAGAATTCATATTAAAGAGCAATAGAACGTGGATAGTATGTGAGTAACAAACAAGTTAGTACGAGTGATAAGTAACGCGTGTTATTGAAATGGGCACCAAAGGTCTCTTTATCGATCCTTTTCGGCACCCCGTAAAGCACCCGGAGAAATTGCCCATTTTAGTGCCTTTTTCTCACGCGCACAAAAGGCGGCAGAAAAGACACCTTTGACAGGCTTTTTCTACGCGTTTTCGGGCTCCGAAGCTGGGCCGTTGCCCGTCGTGAAGGACACAGAGCCGCTGGGGACAATGCTTGCACGGAACAAGTACGTACTGTCGGAGTCCGGCGGTGGCATTGGTCCCAGAAGGCGGCCGAGATCAGCTGGTACAGGCGCCTCAGCCTTAGCGTGAGTCGTCACTCTCGACTCCGTCCATCCCTCACGAGCCCTCACGACGCGCTCTTCGGAGGCCGATATATGCGCTTCTGATATTCCAGAACACACAAAAATCTCAGGTGTCCCCCTTTGCTCGTGTTTTATGACTCAAAAACACAAGGGAAGACGACAACGCAAGCCCGGGACGCAGGTCGCCGATCGCGCGGAGACGACAACGCGCGTGTCGACAGTGCGGTACGCATTCCACGCCGGCTTGATGATCCACCTCATGCGACCTGACCACCGCCATTTTTGTCTCCAGCGGCAGTGCACGTTGCCTCTTTCTAAACGATCATGCTCAACGTCGGAGAAACCTCTCAAGACTACTGCTCTCGTTTCCCGATTTTCCTCTGTGTTCGCTGGACACAAACGTCTCCTCCCTCTGGGAACTGCATGCGCAAGAACCGCAGTGCGCTGGCACTGCAGGCAATTGGGCCCGGCTCAACGCATTCCGCCTGGTGACGGCAGCAACCCGCCCCGGTTGCACTTCGTACATCACCGCCGCCCGCACCTGACGCGCTCCCTCCGGCCTGCTCTTCTGCGAGCCCGCTTCTGCCCCTTGGAGCACCATGCGCAGGGTCACAAGCACCCCCGCGCGGGGCAGCCGGCGGCCCTCCGTCGTCACGGGACGGCGAGGCGTGGATGCGCGCGGGCTCGCTATGGGCGCGGACCGTCGGGAGGTGCGCACAGCGCCGCATGCGAGGGCTTCGGGGACAGGGACAGGGGACGCGCCGCGTGGTGTGCGCGTCGCGGGCGGGCCGTGCGGGAGGCTGTTGGTGACGTTCTGTTGGACGAGACGGGGCGGGAAGGAAGTATAAAGGCTGCAGAGGGCGGAGCAGGGCGAGTGTCGACGACTCGCCTCGCTCGACTGGTCCGCCTCTCTTCTTCAAGTTCGCGAGACACGGAGAAGACGCGTCTGTAGGACAACACACCGACGCGGACGCTGCCTCATACACCCGAACTCTAATTTCGACCACTACAAAGCCGCCACGATGAAGACGGGAGTCGCGTCCACGCTCCTCCTCGCGTTCGCCATGGTGAGCACCGCGCTCGCCGTGACGATCACCGTCAACAGCTCGCCCGCGCACACCGTCTCGCCCACGCTATGTGCGCTTGTTCCCATTCCTCTCCTCGATTTCGCCCGGCTCACGCGTCATGCGTACTCGCAGTCGGTCAGATGTTCGAGGTGCGCGCACGTGCATGGAGCCTGTGCTTTCTTTAACTGACCTTCGCCTCTCGGAACCTCCGATGGCGTCATGCGCGCGCAGGACATTAACGTGAGTGCCCTTCCGTGAGTGCGCGTGACTCGCTGCTAACGGCCCGGACGTTCCCTCTACAGCATGTAAGAAAAGCTTCTGTTTTCGCGGGTCTCAGGGGCGCGCTGACACGCGCATACAGAGCGGCGATGGCGGCCTTTACGCCGAGAGTGAGTGCATACAATGGCGTGTAGCATCGGAAGCTGCAGACTGACGGTCGTGGGATGTGTGTAGTGCTGCAGAACAGGGCCTTCCAGCAGGTTACCCCGGGCACCTCTGCAGCTCTCAACTCCTGGGCGTCTCTCAACGGAGGAACTATCGCCGTCGTTGCTGACTCGACGCCGGTCTCAAAGGCACTCCCGAACTCGCTCCAGCTCAAGGTCCCCACTGGGAAGACGGGAGCTGTAGGATTCACGAACTCTGGCTTCTTCGGTGTGTACCCTTTTCCCTCTTGAGCGCTCTCATGAGCCTAACCTTTCGCAGGCATCAAGGTCGACTCCTCGTGGACATACACCGCTTCTTTCTTCTTCCGCTTCCCGACCGCGTCCTCTTTCACGGGCACGGCCACCGTCGGTCTGCGCTCGAGCACCGGCAGCACGCTCGCGTCCGCAACGACCACCCTCAGCGGCTCGCAGACGGCCTGGAAGGAGGTCACGGTCACCCTCAAGCCGAGCGCGAGCGCGTCGGACCTGCAGAACACGTTCTTCGTGTCCCTCGACGGCGCCGCGGCGTCCGGGCAGACCGTCAACTTCGCCATGTTCTCCCTCTTCCCGCCGACGTTCAAGGGCCGCAAGAACGGGATGCGCATGGACATCGCCCAGGTGCGCAAGGGCTCCGGTCTCGTGATCGCCCGGTTCGGAAGCGGGACGCTAACGCCGACGCATCCAGGCTCTCGCCGACATGGGTCCGCGCTTTTTCCGCTTCCCTGGTGGGAATAACTTGGTGCGCACCTTCGCTTCGCCTTCTCCCGCGCCCGTCTTGACAGAGAGAACTGACTGGCGTTGTGCTCTCTATAGGAGGTCAGTGGTGCACCTACGGCCCAGCCGCTTGTCAGGCAATAGAAGTGCTAACTGAGGTTCCGCGCGCGACTGCAGGGTCAGTCGTTCGCGCAGCGGTGGCAATGGAACGCTACCGTTGGGCCACTGACCGAACGTCCCGGCCGGCTTGGCGATTGGGGCTACGTCAACACCGAGTGAGTCACGCGAGCCTGTCGCTTCGAGGATAGGAAGTGCTGACGATGATACTCAGTGGGCTCGGTATGCTCGAGTACCTGGAGTTCTTTGAGGACGTCGGGATGGAGCCGATCATGGCAGTTTGGTCAGGCAAGTGCCTCTCGCTAGGCTCTGGGCCACTGTGATCGCCAATGAAATGTACTGGGGCTGACTGGTACCGTGACTTTCAGGGTACTCTCTCGACACTACCGCAGTTGCTCAGGCCAATCTCCAGCCATACATCCAGCAGGCCATTGACCAGGTATGCAAACTCAGACGCTTGCGATGCCGAGAGGAATCTGATAAGTTCTCCTGCAGATCAACTTTGTTGTTGGTGACCCGTCGAAGAGTGCGGCAGGTGAGCTTCTGGCCCGCTCTCGTTGCGCAAACTCAAGGTTCTACGCATCTGACGGCTACTGACTGCGCGTGTCTCTTCCCCGCATTCCAGCCGCACTCCGCTCTTCGCTCGGACACCCCGAGCCGTTCACCCTGAACTACGTTGAGATTGGAAACGAAGTGCGTGATCTATCGGTGCCGAGCGTCCGTGGACGGCGGATCCTATCGCCACGCCGCGGCGCAGGGACCCTAAGTTCATACTGATGCTTATCCTCTTCTTCGTGCCTAGGATTTCATCAGCAGCCTTGCATCGAGCACGTCAGTCAGGGTTTTCCTATTCACGTTTCCATCTGCCCGTGACCGGGGCCCCTCCTTGATCGAGCGCGGGTTGTTGGTTCTGGACGCTGACCGTCATACGCAGTTACACCTACCGCTGGACCGCCATCTTCAACGCGCTCCACGCGGAGTTCCCTAACATCCGTGCGTCCTCGCTGCGATCGTCGCTTGCTGCATGTCTGCTGACTCTGGGTGGCTCAACAGGATTCCTTGCGACTACTGATGTGGGCAGCCCGACCCTTTCACCGAAGCCGCCGTCGTATGATGTGCACGTCTACCAGACGCCAAGTAAGTGGCTCGGGCCGTACGCCTGTTCTATTGCTGACGCGCGCCGCTTCTAGCGTGGTTTTTCCAAAACGCATTCTTTTACGATAGCTTCGCGGTGAGTACTGTTCTCGCGCTGTGGTTCCCTGACGGAGCTGACGGACGCGATCACGACGCAGCGTGACGGCACGACCTACTTTGAGGTACGCGCGTGTGAACACATTGCGGGATGAACGTGCGGCCCAGCTGACTGCGTGCCATAGGGCGAGTACGCGGCCATCTCGACCAACTCGAGCAACATCTTCGGCAGCCCGTCCACCGGTCGCCTGACATTCCCGACCATGGCGAGTGCGTAAACCTGCTTCGTTTTTCCTTGTGCACCCGCGGACTGCACCCTCCCCGGGCCACGTTGACCCGGCGATGGCTTCTCGGGGAACCGGGGCAGGGGCCGCGGAGCAACGACTCCATCCCTGAGATCTGCTGACATATGTTCCGCGTTGTCCGGCAGGTTCCTCGGGGGAGGCTGCGTTTATGACCGGGCTGGAGCGCAACAGCGACATCGTGTTCGCCGCTTCGTACGCGCCGCTTCTCCAGGTGCGCCTAGCATTTTTAGACGAAACGAAACAAAGGAGCTGACTGGCACGTGTGGCAACGCTCCCGTCGGACGCACGCAGCACATCGAATCCACGCAATGGGTATGTCTCCGCTTCAATCTTCTATCTTGGTTCAACATTGACCCATCACACGCAGACACCCGACCTGATTTCCTACGAGTACGTCACCGCTTGCATTTGTGGGTCCACCCCACCAGCCTCACCTCGCTCACGCGTTCGGCCAGCTCCGGCGCCGTGATCAAGTCGACGAGCTACTACGCCCAGCAGCTCTTCGCGACCAACATCGGCGATGTCTACCTCTCGAGCACGCTCCCCACGAACGGCAACAGCCTCCAGTGGTCGATCACGCAGGACTCGAGCACCGGCGACGCGTTCATCAAGGTCGCCAACGCCGGCTCTTCCGCGCAGTCCTTGACGTTCGACCTCAGCCAGTTCGCGACGGTCGCGAGCTCCGGCACGCTCAAGCTCCTCACCGGCAACCAGACCGCGAGCAACACGCCGACCGCGCCGAACACGATCACCCCGAAGACGAGCACGATCGCGACCGGCAAGAGCTTCGCGTACAGCGCGCCCGCGTTCAGCGTGAGCGTCATCACGGTCAACCTAAAGTGAGTGCGCCGCGCCGCGCCGGGCGGTGCGCGTGCCAGGGTGTGAGTGCGGTCCTGTGTTGACCGGACTTTCCCCTTCTTTCCCCTTCTTTCCTCCTCCTTCCCCCTGTCCTTTCCCACCGCCTTTCCCTTTCTCAGGAGCTCTTCCACGACGGTCCCGAAGTACGGCCAGTGCGGTGGTATCGGTGAGAGAGTCACACCTGCTTTTTGTTTGGGCCCTCGCTCGCCCTCGCTTGTCATGTTTCGCGTGCGACAAGAACGCTGACACGTTCCCGCCTCCGCTCCAGGGTTCACCGGCTCGACGACGTGCGAGGCCGGCTCGGCCTGCCAAGCCCAAAACCCCTGTAAGGAGTTCTTCAGACGCATGCCATGGCGATTTCTTACAAGTCCATGTGTCGCTTTCCCAGATTACTCTCAGTGTGTATAGACGGCGACACCGCCGCCGAACGCAGTCCTTTTCCCGGAGGGTATCAGGGTTTTCTCGGAGGGTTTCCAGGTCGGTTCGGTCCCGGTGCGAAAACAGAGACGTGCAGAGATGTTTTGTTTACTTGTAGTGATGCGCGATTACGATTAGCAGCGGCGACGCCGCGTGTATGTAAAATACTTTCTACGACCACGACCCCAACACGGCGCCGTGCACGGTCCCCGCATGCGCGCGAAGGTGGCTCACATTGCCGCCGCCTGCAGCGCGGCGACGTCGATCTCGCCCGCCTCCTCCCCGCTGGACTCGATGAGCGCGGCGAGGATCGCGTCCCCGTACGACTCGAGCTGCCACATGTCCCCGATCCGGATCCGCGCGAAGTCGAGCGCGGTCCCGACGGGGGGCGCCCTCGCGCGCTTCGGGTCGACGTCGGGCGACGGGGAGCGGGAGCGGGAGCGCCGGAGGCCGAAGGAGGGTGGCATGGCCGGGTAGCGGGCGGAAAAGTGGGTGAGGAGGATGTTCTTCGCGCCCATTCTGTGAAGAAAGGAGGGTAAGCGATCGAGGGGATGGGGGGAGAGTGAAGGGAGCGCACCTGTGTCCGACGTCCAGGGCTTGCTTGGACGTGCTGTGGGCTTTGGCCACGGCCATGGCCTCCTCGTCTACGCCCATGGTGCACTCGTGGATCAGCAAGGTGACATCTTTTCCGGCCCGGACAAGTTCTTCACTGGGCATGGTGTCGGAAGAGTAGCTGAAACAGTGTATGAGACCCTTCAGCAAAACGCGGCGCAGCATAGATTTTTCCCGAGGGCACTTACCAGACGCTCCAACCGGACTTATGGTGCATAACAAGCCCGTAGCAACGTGTTCGATGTTTGACAAAAACAGTCTGGAAACGATCCAGCCCAAGGACATTAGCCATCTCGTCGGCGCGTTGGCGAGCGCTAGAGATTAAAAAGTGAGCTAAGTCGGGCGAGACGAACCACATCACAGCTACATACATGCTGATATTCATGAAGTCTTCCTCAAATCCTTGGGCTCCGTACGGCGTAGGTGTAGCAGGCGTGAGCGCATCTGCAAGAACCATGACAACGCCGTTGGGACCACTGAGACCAAGATCCTCGAGTTCAGCCTGCTCCAAGAGGTATAGGAAGTGTTGTCGCAGTCCGACCACGTAGAGAGGACCTGAGGGAGGAGGATCCATCTGTACCGCCGTCATTTCATGTCAGAATAGTATAACAACTGGGGGTGAAGGAAGGACGACGCATACCTGCGCTCGGAAGCTGAGCAGCTTGGCAATACCCATATGATGGTCCCCGTGCATGTGGCTGAGGAAGACGCACTGCAGGTCGCGCAGAACGGCCCATGCTCCAGATTGTCGGGCGGGATCTTCGCCAAAGGCTCGTGCAATTTGTCCCCACGTCCCTTCACCGCAGTCCAGGAGTATACTGCCATTTTCCGGGGTCTGGACCAGCAATGCGGATACTGTTGCATTTCAGGTCAAAAATGTACTTGCATAGAAGTGAGAATGCGACCTACGACTGCGAAGGTGAGTGGGGACCGCGCTTCCCGTACCCAACGTTGTGACTACGACGTCACCACCGGGGAGCCGGGAGGGCGTTGCATCGGGTCGTCTCCGCGATTGAACAAACTCTTGAGCGAGGCCGAACGTTTTCCGGGTCCTTTCCGAAATCTCCACAGGGTCGCCAGATATCGCCAAATGGTTGAAGATGTTCTTGGATTGGTCTCGTGCTGGAGGCTTCGTCGGACGGATTTGAACATGTAAGTTGACTTCTAATGGCAGGATGTTGGCAGGCAGCCCCGGAACAGCTATTGTATGCCCTTGTTAATAACTCCACTAGCTATATCAACATCAAGCAACTTACATGAGAGCTCTCTTGCAGCTTCCAGCGAGTAACGTGGGATAGGGAACATGTTTTCATCGAGTTTGTTTAGCCTCGCCAGACAAAGCGCCGATCGGTCGAAGTTGATCATGTCCGCAGTGTGGGCTCGAGACGAGATAACATGCTGAAGGGAGTGGACGAAGTTAGTGACTCAGCAAGGGATCGATTCGAGAACGCCGACCTGTGTCTCATCCCCAAAATCATTCATGAAGTCCTTGTACAGGTCATGTTCTAGTACGCCTTCACCGCACAAGTGATAGACAGCGGGCACAGGCCACTCGGCAACGACCTTGGGGTCTTTCGTGCGGAACTTGGCGTAGCACGGTGAATCCGTAAACGCTGTCATCAACGCCGGGATGTGCGCCGGAGTAGGAACGTCGAGGATCAGGACAGTCTTTGGGGTAAGATCAATAAATCTCCTCCACAAACACTGAAATTGAGACACTGACTCTCGGCATCTCCGTCGCCCCCATAACCTCTTCCGGATGAACCGTGCGCTGAATCTTGCCACCGTCACCATCGTCTACTTCGAACGTCACAGACTTCCCAGTGGTGAGCTCACGTCGTAGGGGGCCGTTGGGGATCTGGAGTTCTTTGGCCTTTTGGGCGTCGAACTTACCCCTGACACTGGGGCCGACGACGACGTACGCCATGGTAGGAAGAGGGGAGCCTGAATCTTCCCCAGGCGAGAAGGGCGGCAGGCGCTGCAACTTCGCTCTGACTGGGAGGCGTTTGGCTCGCTCCTTCGCTGCCCGTTCTACAGCGGCGTCGCGAGCGGCCTTCTTCGCTTTCCTGGAGGTCGATGGATCTTGAGACGGCTCTGGCTGCTGGAACGGGAACATCTCCTGTATCATGATCTGTCGCCATTCGTCTGCGTCTGCATCGGCCAGAACAGAAGGTATGAAGGACGGGGAGGATGCGCGTTGTTGTAGACGGCCCCGTTTGGACGAAGCGGGTGGAGAAGGGGACCGCTTGCGCTTGAGCGGTCGTTCTGCCACCTCGACAGAACACGGAGTTTCAGTCGACGGAGCAAGGGGGATGGAGTAAACTGTGATATTCTCGTCCTTGAATACTGGAGAGGGGGTGTCCGTGGCTTGAATCGACTTATAAGAAGCTTCCGCGACGTCTACAGAGATAGATGACCTGGAATCGTTGGGTAAGAATACAAAAGGGAGGAAGTGTGTACATACCGGTGCAGATAGTGACGCATAGACGCAAGACGGTGGGCCAATCCATGTGGGCCAACCAAAGACAGGTGGGACACATTACCATCCGCACAGAACATCATCATGCCTGGGAAGACGGTTGATGAGCTGACATTGATTTCTCGATGCACGTACATAGCACGCCAGAGATGCGTGTAAACATGAACATACCTGGCATCCCGGCGCAATGCCGTGTTGTAACCCCGGTCACAAAGAACGCCTTCAAGTTACGTAGGGCATTGGGAGAGTGGATGTAGACGCGTCCCGACCCTTCACCAAGGTTGAAAATGTACTTTGCCGTGTCGAAAGTGAGGACGAGGGAGGGGTCAGTGTCGGATGTCGCTACAGCCAGTGTGGAAACGCCCCAAGTCGACATCTTGGCTGTATTGTCGGAGGATGCAGTTGTGAATCCGCGACAAGATGTTGTTGACCGGTAGATGGAGGGGAGGGAACAGTACGCAGCCCGAGCAAGTCTAAGACATCGCCAGGTCGAATTGAGAGCAGGGGATATTTTGGGAAACAGCGCGAAGACTGACGGGAGCGGGGGGTCGACGGGCTTTTCGACGCGATAAGTGCAAAGGTAAAGGAGAAGGAAGGAGACCTCGGTCACTCGGAAGACAGGCTAGGACCGCGACCTGACGCGCGACGTCGACCTGGACCTCCTCACGTGCGTACATAAGCGCGTCTATGTATGAGCACGTCGATGTCGTCTGCAACGCTCAGCGCCCTCTGCGCTCGACCATAATGTCGGCCGGCTCCACAACCTAGCCTCTCGTATCCATGTTTGACGACAGCGGACCCCCGTCCCCCTCAAACAACCCCCTAGCTCTCGCCCCCGTCGATCACGAATGGCAGCCCATCCTCCATGTCTCTAACCAAGTTGTCCTCTACAATGCCACCTCTCATGCGCTCTCTATCCGCACACACTCCAGGCCCCCCTCTCCCTCGCAGACCGTAGCTCGCAACGCTCGATGTCCCTATTGTCACCGTGCTTTTTCTCCCACGCATTCGCGAGGTTTCCACCCCCACGACCAAGACCTGGACGCGGAATACGAGGGGGATGACATAGAGAGGGCAAGTAACCGGGCAGCCAACTACTTCCAGCTCCTCGAGATTGCGAACGAATCCTCGAGACCACCTAGTCCCACGCAAGATTCCTCGCGTAGATCGTCGCCACAGCCGAATGCATTCCGTGCAGAGAACATGGCCGAGGGATACTTTAAGGCCTTCTTCCAGGAGGTGTGCAGGCTCGGCATGGGCGCAAACGGCAGCGTCTACTTGTGTCAGGTACGTTGCGATAGAATGCTCGCAAATACCCTTGCCCACCATTCGCGGTGCAGCATGTCCTGGATGAGAACCCTCTGGGTACGGATGGCCGGTGCAGTCTAGTGGTCCCCATATAATGAACGGTCATGTGCAGGGTTGTTTGCCGTCAAGAAGGTGGCTGTTGGACAGTCACATTCTTACCTCTTGAACACACTCAAAGAGGTGCGTGCTTAATGAACGATGGTCGTATGTGGATACTCACCGTGGAATCCAGGTCCGACTTCTTGAGAAACTTCACCATCCAAACATCGTCACGTATCATCACGCTTGGCTCGAGTCGTCACAGTTCTCGTCTTTGGACCACGGATCCCAACCTTGCAGTGAGACTTGCGTATAGGCTACACGAAATGTCCCAGCTGACTCTACCTAAGCATCCTTATGCAGTGGGCTGAGGGCGGAAGTCTCGACGACCTCATCGACACGCGTCTTGGACGCCGTGCCCCGAACCTTCCTCACATTAGGACCACCGCTGATGGATCCACTGAACAATATACCAGTCCCCAGCCGACTTCTCCGATAGAGCAAGAAGCCAGCCAACCATACTCACGGAATGCCCGTATACGGGCCTTCAGAGCATTACAGCGAGCCCCTCCTGAAGAACGGGAACGATTACGTCACGAAATGGGTCTCAATGATAGCGGGCAAGCCAAGTCGACGGTAAACCTGAAGCCGGTGCATCTGCTCAGCGCAGAAGAGATACATGAACTATTTAAGGATGTTGTGGGAGGACTCGCGTTCTTAGTGAGTAGTGCTATCGTTATGAGCCGCATGATTCTGACAAATGTTGCAGCATGAACGATCTATTCTGCACTTAGACCTTAAACCAGGAAACGTTCTGTTGACTTGGGACGAGGGAAAGCTTGTGTGAGCCGCTTCTTATATGATCATTTCCTCAGCGCACTGATCCCCCTCCAGGCCACGAGCGATGTTGTCCGACTTCGGCACATCACAAGACATGTTGAACGCACGAACGCGATCAGGCAATACCGGAACGTGGGTAACTTATCCTCATTGCGCCTCGTTCCGTCTGATGGATTCACCCCAGCCTGGAGTATTCTGCGCCTGAGTCTCTGCCCGAGCCCTCGACAGGGCGGCTTCTCCAGGTGGACTCAAAGGCAGACATGTGGTCTCTCGGCATGATCTTGCACAAGTTGCTATTCTTCCGTCTTCCCTTCCGGCACACCTCCGACAATGATGATCCTAGTCGGCCAAAGGACGGCCAAGAGTATTCGGATGAGCTCGAGGCTGAGATCCTCGCATACAAGGGGTTCAAGTCTTCCGCTTCGCATATGAACACATTCGAGCCCAGACGAATACCCAAAGCTTACCTCCTGTTGCTGGAGACTCTTCTGAACGTCAAACCTTCGGACGACCTACTTCAGACCGCGTGCTCAGCGTTATCCAAGAGGGTGGGGTGCGTTCCAGGCTTTTTAAAAGTCGAACGACGTATCTGATGTGTACCATGGTCGCCAGCTTCGCCCGACGAGCCGTCCCCACGTAGAAATGCACAGGCCCCTCCGGGTACACTTGCGCTAGCACGTCCAAGCGCGGCTCTCAACCCGAACCGCCTTCGAGTCAGCCCCGACCGGACCGTCGGTCGCGCTCGCCGTCGCGCGTCCCTTCCGCCGACAGTCATTTCGAAGCTAGCTCCGCCAATGTCGAAGAAATCCAAGAACACGACGGCGATTCGGAAGCTCCGACGGACGAGAAGGACAGGCTCTTGCCCACCCCAAAGGGCTACGCATGGACTCTGCCTTGCATCGGCAGCCTGCGCATTCCCCCCGCACTCGCCGCTCAGGCGCAAGCCATTCACCGCTGGCAGCGGCGCGCACGAATACCTGCGCTCGGATGGCGCACGCTGAAGTCCTCTCTTCTTGCTGCCAAGGTCGTTTCCCTCACAGGGCCGCAACTGCATCCTAGCACGAGCGTCCATCCCGTTCTGGCGGGAGCAGCGCTGGTGCTTGCGGTGGTGGATACGTGGTTCGAGAGTATGGAGGCAACACTGGCGTTTGGTGCAGCGCATTTGGCGGTGCTTGCCCTTGGACAATTCACGTCGTGAAGGCGCGAAGGGAAGCAGTGCAGATAAAGGTGTAGGTTGGGAAATGGACAGAAGAGTTTATGTTCTCAGACATTAGCCATCGAGCTGACCTTCGTCCTATGACACGCGACGCTAGACACCTTACGTAGTTGCTTGACTTTTGTTCCTGCTGTGTTGATTGTAGCGCACTTTCCCCGAGCTTGTGTCCACTCCTCCGTCACCCCAGCCTCACGCCGGGGACAATTTGCGCGTGCGAGGCATTGATAGACCCTCGCCTCGCCACAACCACGCCTTGATCCGCGCCTGGTTGGCTCGAGACCGTCTCTCCGCCGAACAAAGCATGTTCGACGTCGTTATCCACACGCTCACCCGGGAGCCATAAACAAACAGGATCATGCCAATTCCGCGCCCCGCTACCGGCCTCGCACGACCTCAGGGCCTCAGGCCTCATCAGTCACTCTCTCCCAGCTCTGCTGTCAACCCACCCGAACCCTTCTGCATAGTTTGCATAGCCCTCGGACGTGCGTGCCCCCACTCTACTCGCACTCCGCTTTCATCGATCACCCACGCGACGCGACGCCTGGCCACCGCCTCCCGACGTACGATTCGTAACACCCCCTTCAGCCGCTGTACGCAGCTACCCAGTCCTCTCGCCGACACCCCCCTCGAGCGCACCTCCCGATGGCCACCCTCCGCGGCTACCGCAGGAAGCTCGAGGCCGAAGAGGCCTACCGCGGCTCGAGGGGCTCGCACTCCCCGTCGCCCTCGCCGATGACGGGCACAGCGACTGCGCGCCCACTCGCGGGGACGCGCAGGCTCGCCCGCGCCGCTGCGGGCCTCCACGCGCGCACGGGCTCGAGCTCTGGGCAGCTCACGCCGTCCTCGGGACCGAGCACGCCTGCGTCCGTCGCCGCCGCAGGCCCCGCGTCCTACTACCCCCCGGACGGCTTCCCGCACGCTGATGAGGACGCGATGGCGACGGATGCGGGCGCGGGCGCGGAAGCGGCGGGCCCGTGGATGCATCTGCCAGCTGCTGCCGCGAGTTCGTCGAGCGAGGCGGACGTCGCGGTCGGAAGCGCGACCACGAGCACGCCACCGCGGAAGCGCGCGCGCCGGCGGACGCTGCAGCAGGACGAGGACATGGCCATGACCGATCACCCGGGCGCGGCGCCGGCGTGGATGGACCTCGAAGTCGCGGTGCCGCCTCCCGTGGCCAGCACCCCCATGTCTGTGCTAGCACCAGCCGCGATGGCGGGGTGCGCGGGGTGCGCCCCGTGGCGCGCGTCCTCGTCGTGTACACACGCGACCCTGCGCATGCTCTGCGCGACGTGCGGTGCCGAGGTGTGGGTCGCGCCGGACGAGCTCGAACGACTCTCAGGTCCGCACCTCCCGTTCTACAGCCGCTGTGCGCAGGAACATTACTTGCTGACTGCGGCCCGTGTGCTTGAAGCGTCGACAACGTCGACACAGGCGCAGTGGCCCGGAGGCGACGCCGACATCAGCGTGCCGACACCGGTGCCGACCCTTCCAGGACTGGAATGGTTACGGAGCGTTGAGGATGTGGACGGCCACGAGCCTCTTGACGGTCTCTACTTGGAGGTAGTGAGGCAATGAAATCCATTACGCAGTGTGGGCGAGATGGGTCAGATAGTTCGGGTCAGACGAGTCCACAAACTACGGTGGCTGAACGAGTGGCAGAGTCCTCGGTCGTATATCACATCCCGTAAAAAAGCGAAGGGGGCCGGGTGGAGGTAACTGACCAGAAGGGCTCGGAATGGTATGCAGCAAAAGTGTGGGTAGTAGAGGTAGGGTGTGTATGTCCGTCATGCGCAAGATCGTCCCCCAATACTGTAACAAAGTATGCTCTGCTGTCGTGGACTGGCATAGTCTCATAGCGCCGCCAGCGCTGCGAAGACCGCTCCTGCAACGACGCCGACACTCACGGTTGTGGACATCGCAGAGCTGGGAGACCCAGTGGTTTGTTGCGAGACGGAGGCAGAGTGGGACGCGGACCCGGTTGGCTTTCCAGTGCCGCTGGATCCGCTAGTTCCGGGTGCCGAGGAGCTCGAGCTCGCGGGGGAGATAGCAGCGAGACCCTTGACGGTGGTCCACGTCTGGGCCGAGTTCGTGGTGGCGTCGCCTTGCTTGTAGGGGATGAAGGAAACCGCACCGGTAGAGTCAAGCTGGACAAGCGCGGTGATCGACGCGGCGTACGACGCCCCGGTATCCTTGCTTGTAGGCGCAGCGAGGGTGCTCGTGGAGTTGGTCTCAACATTGATAACCCAAACATTGGAAAAGTCGTCCGGGATGAATGCAAACTCTTGTTGAACACCGGTGGTCTGGAAAAACGAGGTGGTCTGACCGTGGCTGGCAGGGAAGGAGGGCAAGTAGGACTGAGCTTCAGGCTGGAAGAATGAGACTTTCGCGAAACATACGTCAGTACACTTCGCGAAACGCCGACTCAAGTACTTACAGTGGATGACAAAGATATCAGCCATACCAGCGCTGTTGCCAGGGACGTCCAGGAAGTGGATGTGATTCTGCGCCAGGGCCATAACGGGAGAGTAACTCTTGTCGTAAGGAGTGGCCCCGACATCAACCCAAGGGAGAGGGGTAGAGTTTGCAGCGGTCAAGCTGCCCATGTCGAGGAAGAAAAGCTCGCTCTTGGAAACGGCGTAGAAGACATTCGTGTCGTGGTCGAGAATGGCATGGTACGAAGTGGGGTCGAAGGTGCCGGCAGTTGTCTGTTGGGTTGTCCATGACTTCGACCCAGCGTCGTAGATGTGGGCGTTAGACGGGTTGGCCTTGTCACCATCAATGACGTATACAGCGTTGAAGAACTGGGAGAGGTAGCAGGTAGTGTTGGTACCATCGAATGGTCTGTAAAAAAATAAGTGGGGCGGACAAGAGCAAGTGCACGCCGAACACTTACGGCCGTCCGGTAGCGGTAATGTCGGTCGCGGTTCCTATTGGAATTGTGTCAGAAGACGAAGCACGATTCGTGAATTGGGAAGAGTTGGGTTTTGCATGGTGACGGTCGTGATGCGGGCAGAACACGCGGTGACGAGGATCACAGTGCGGAACACCGGGTCAGAGCAAAGCGGTCACAAGTGGCCGATGCGATATCACGACAGACGTAGCCCGCCGTCGACGAAGACTGGGAACGGCCCCCAGCCCCCAACGCCAACGGCTGAGAGCAACACACGTCCGAAACGAGCGGGCCACGAAAACACATAGTTTTACGTAGTAGTGCGCAGAGGCAGATGGATGTATGTGCGAGAACACTCACCAGACGCCCAGGTATCCTGTGTGCCAGCGTTGTAGTCCTTGCCGTCGAACCCGAAGGCGAGGAGGTTGAAGCTAGCGTCGAAGGTGATGCAGGGGCTGGCGAGGGTTGCCTTTGGGACAGCAAGGAGCAAAAGAGAGACGAGGGTGGGGATGCTGAACATGACGGGCGCGGGTGGGGGGAAGAGTAGGGACGGAAGAGAAGGATGGCGAGTACTTATTGCTCGCTCCCATATTTACACAAGCGCCATCCGGCTATTTCTGACCGGGATCGACGCGCTGCCCGCCTCAACTTCCGTCCCTGCTTGTATACACCACGTCTATCCCGCCCAACGCCCGCTGCTCTCCGAAAGCGTGTAGTTCTATAGCCTCGCCCTCGAGCCATGTCTCCAGCTCGCTGTCTTGTTGCACCATGCGGATCCCACCGCCGCCTGCGTCATGGCGCGACCCCCGATCATCTCTAAACCTCAGCCGCGCCTCCTGGCGAAAACCAACGAGATCTTTTACCATCGCCGCCCAACGACCACGTCGAGCCCGACCCACTGTGCTTTGGCCTGCTGCGCTGTGGTCTCTAAGGTCTGTCGGGATCGCCGCCTTCTGTGGTTTGGACGCTGGACTCACCATCACAGTGCGCTGCTCTTCATCTGCAGTCAATACCACTCTTTCCCCCCATCATCCGCCTGCTCAGCCTCACGAGCTATGGACGCGATCCCTTCTCCTGCTCAGCGTCGCAAGGACATCCGATGGCGTATGGAGGGGCTCGAGATGATCCTCTCCGAGACTATCCCCTCGGCCCCCGACCGGATTCCCCATTCCCCCGGAAGTCGCGTTTCTGAGAGATGACATTCGACGTCGGAAAGAGGCTTTCGAAGCACCCCGACTCTGTCCACGAACCCTTCGGCAACTCGACCTCTCTTCGTCTCCCCACCAGCCAAGCAATCCCGACGTCGTCACGTCCCCTGTAACTCCCACCCGATCCTGCTATTCGACACTTTTCACGTACTCTTAGCCCCGCGCCGACAAATCCATTCGGAACGCCGGACCTCGGAGACTGTCATCGCAATGTACGATCAATACTGCGAATGGTCTCGGCACGAATCGCCTTCCAAGCGAGGGGCAGACGAGGGACGGCACAATTGGTTCATTTCCTCGAGCGAGGGCATTTTTTTGCACATGGCTGAGAGGTCCCCAGATTGGTGAATGTCATATATCACGCCGTTGCTCTCGCTCCGGTCCCTACCCTTGTCATTTGCGCCCCTCACCCCGATCGCCAGCAGGACGGCAGCCCGGCGCGGAAATATTAAAATCCTGCCCGACCACTTCCGCCCGTGCTTTCCGTACCGCCACTCTTTCGCTGAAAAAGATTGCTGACCAGCCTAGGTCAACGCGCTTTCCACAAGGCGCCAGAGGCGGAAGGACAGCTCTGCCTTTGTCTCAACAGCACACAAGCTTGCATACGTCCACTCATGGGCGCCACCACCTCAGGGGCCCTAATGGACCCTTCGGTCCCATCCCGGCGACCCATCGCGTCCGGCAAGAAGGATAGGAGCGCCAGGCTGCGGCCGCCACGTACGAATCTGGTCTAGGTCCACCCTCGCATCCTCCCTACTTGATCGACCCGCCAAATCCACAGGGCTTCAAGTGGCTCCCCACATGCATGCGCGTAGACACCCGCCCCATGTAAGGGCACCTATCTCGACCTTTTCTTCCACTTCCGCCCCCGGCGCGGCCCATCGCGTTTGTGGTAGATTCGAGTACCCCAAGTACCCATGCCGCTGCTATGCTCTCTCGGAGGAATCACCCCGTTCCTGATTCCCGCCTTCCACCTCTCCATCCCCGCCATCGACGCTCCCTCCGCCGTCCGCCCTGTGTTTTCCAGCCAGGCCGCCAAGCGCGCCTCTTCGCCCTACACCATGCCCCACAGCAGCTACATCCCTGACCTTGTTGGCCACACAATAAACCGCGGTCGTCTCAGATTCACCGCTACTCTCGGCTCCGGCTCCAACGGCGTTATCTTCCTCGCCCGAGACACCACAGTACCGTCAAATGCCCTCCCCGTCGAGTACGCGGTCAAATGCATCATCCGCGCGGGGAAGGGCACTCGACGACATGCCCTGCAACGGCAAGAGATCCAGTTCCATCAGCGGCTATCCTACCACCCAAACGTGGTTACTTTCCACCGCGTCATCGAGGAGAAGGACTACATCTTCCTGGTCATGGATTACTGCCGGGCGGAGACTTTTTCACCTTCCTCTCGAAGCGGAGAGACTATCGGGGAGACGACGAATTCATACGGCGGATGTTCCTCCAGATCATCGACGCGCTCGAAGCATGCCACGCGGCTGGGATCTACCACCGAGACATCAAACCCGAAAACTTCCTCGTCAGCGAGGACGGCACTCGGCTATGGTTAACGGACTTCGGCCTTGCGACGACCAATCTCTACTCCACGACCTTTGGTGCCGGTAGTTCGCTGTACATGAGCCCAGGTACGCCCCGTCCCTTCCGCGCCCACTTCCCGAGCTCATGCACCACTCCCCCGCGCTGCCGCCCCTGTTCCAGAATGTATAGGGGCCGACGCTCGCCGCCCCGCGTACAACACGCGCGCAAATGACATATGGGCCCTCGGTGTGATCCTCACCTCGATGATCTCGGGTCACAACCCGTGGAACGTCGCGACCGCCACGGACCCGTGCTACGACGCGTACGCCCGGAACCCGAACTTCCTGCACGAGATGCTCCCGATCTCCCTCCGCGCCAACACGCTCCTCCAGCAATCTTCGCCCCCGAGCGCGGCTGCGCCCGCGCCGCCCCCGCATCTCCCTCGCGCGCGTCCGCGCCGCGGTGCTCTCCATCGACTCCTTCTTCATGCGCCCCGCCGATATCGCCCGTGGGGCGAGTACCTCCGCGCGAGCGCGGTGACTTACTTCGGCGGGAGCCGCCTCCAGGTGTACTACACCCCCTGGGCACCCCTCCCCGAACCCCTTGGAACCTCCTCCGGAGCCGCCGCTGCCGCCGCCGCCGACGATGACGACGACGAGCCGGCGCACGCCCGCACCCACACCCGCGTCCGCGTCCGCGATGGGCCTCCCGACAGCGGCAGCGGCAGCGAGCCCTCGAGCGAACGGCCGCGGTCGCGCGGGCCACGCTCTCGGCCGGGGGAAGGGCTGCGCCGCCGGCGGGGCCGCGGCCGCGGTGCACGGGGACAGCGGTCGCGCGCGCGGCGGGTCGCGGGCGGGCGCGGCGGCGGGGTAGCACGGGCAAGTCGTCGACGCTCGAGTCGGCGGGGCCGAACACGCCGGAGCTGCGCGCGCTGAACCTGAACGTGGAGGTCTCGGACGGCGAGTCGCACGCGCCGTCGTCGCCGTCGGGCTCGCCGTACGGGAGCCCGCCGTTCGGGCGGTTTTGGAGCGGCGGGGGCGGCGGGCGGTTTGCGTCGCCACCGAAGAAGCCGCACCCGCTGATGGCGCCGGGTGGCCCTCCGTCCCCGGGGCTGTTGAGGCGGTTTATGGACCGGTTTTTGATAGATTAGAGTGGGGCTTTGGTGCAATGTGCTTGTTTTCTCGATGGTTCTCGGGCGCTTCTTCAAAATGTAGCG
>NW_025954612.1:0-19567 GCF_022376455.1 Epithele typhae
CGAGACCGCGGTCAAGCGGAGTACCTGCGGAGCCTCGGCGTCGCCGAGGTCGTCAACGCGGACGAGCGGGCCGCTGGCGCGCGGAGCGCGGGGCTCGACGCCGAGGGTCCGCCGTCGCCGTTCTGGGCGCGCGACGAGGGCTTGGACGAGCTCAGCCGTGGAACCAAGGACACGTGAACAAAGAGCCATAGCGTGGGCATTGAAAGTGGGTGGGTGGATGATGCGCTAGAGGACGAACGCGGTGTGCGTGAGATCGCGATGGGAACATGGACGAGCGTGTGGTGTGGTAGTGGTGCTCGGATGTACTTATTGTACAAACTTTTGAGATATTGGGATGCGGAGTGCTATTTCCCCTGAAGACACTATGGACGTTTACAACTTACAGGTCATCAAACGTACATACTGACGAACGGCGAACGGCGGCGCCAGCGCATAGAATCCACCCACAGATCGTCACGAAGACAGGCGGGACGAAGGCTTACGGGATTCCTCAGTTCTGAGGCCAGTTATCGTCATCACCCCCAGTAAGCCTGGGTGAAAGCCTCCAACTCTTCGTCGCATACCACCAATGACACCTGGCACCGTGACCCTTCGCAATCCACTTCTCCATCCCCGCCCGCCACGTATACTAGTGCTCACCCGTGGCGTTGCCACGGCGCGTGCGGGCCTTTGGCCCTCTTATATAATGTGATATCGGCTAGGTATTTTAGAATTTTATACCCTGTCGGGATAGTGGGGTGTTATGTGACCCGGGCGTAACCCGAGCCAGCGCCAAACCGCTGTTTCTGGGGGTGCGCCAGTATTGGATCCTTGCGCAATTTTTCCCTACTCGTCCGCTCTTCGTGAAATTTGGTACATAGGAGGGCATGTGGATTCGGCACCCATGTGCAGAGTAGGAAGGCAAACGGGGGAGAGGGGGGAGATATATTTGCGGAACGGCGGTACCCCCGCCGCTTCTGGGGGAGGCATAGTATGTAGTCAGTTCCGCAGGGCATGCGCCCACCCCATTCAGTTACACTCTAATGCATGCCCACGCGCCGTGTGGTAGGAGTGCAATGTAGCGCCGGCTGGTGCGCGCCCCCGTGCGAGAAGGGAAGCGTCGCGGGGGGTCGGCCTCGTATAGCTGGTCCAATATCGATTATAAGCCAGTTTCGCGCACTGGCAGGAGCGCGAGCGGGTGACAGTGATTAGCGCCCTCGTGCACCACCGCGCGACGTGCAGCGCGAGTCCGAACACACCGCCGCGAGCACCGCACGCGTGTGGTGACATCTCTGTATGCACCGCAGAACACCCGTGTGCATTTTGCGTGCGCGCGAGGACTCATGTCCAAACAGGACCTTGCACCGGGTGCAGTGGCCATTCCACGATACGATGCCGTGCTATTGCCGTACCTCGCGAGGCTCGCGCGCGGGGAGTCTGCAGTGCACGCAGAGATATCGTCACGCGCGCGCGGTGCTCGCGGCGGTGCGCTCGGACTCACACTGTACTTTGCACGGTGATGCGCGAGGGCGCTACGCACTGTGGCCCACTCCGAAATTGAACACGGCCCCACTTGCGCTCGTGCACGAAAATCGAGCCAGCTTTAAAAAAAAAAATGGTATCATCGCCTCGCGCATCGACCTCGTAAACTCGGCCGAAAGACAGTCCCGACCTGGGGCGGCCTCGCAAGCTCGGCCACACAAAGGCGCCAGCCTCGCAGGCTCGGCCGGCCGGCGCACGTGGAAGCCACATGGCAAAACCTCGGTTAGAGTCGCTTATTTCGGCAACTTCGCTAAATTCGCGTATCGCTGCAAGCGACGTACGCGGCTTACTAACACCACCGCTCCCTTCTTTATAGATACACACCCCACTGTCTCTGACCACTATCCCGCGCTGTGCACTACATATGCGGGGGATGAGCCTCTCGCGAAACGCAGTCTCCCTTCGTCCTCTGACCGACGCACGGATATGGCCAAGTACGACGCTTGGGGTGCAAGCCTTCTTCTGGTCGTTGCGATGACACATAGATGATAGAGTAGTGGCAAAGGATCGTACTTGTTGTTTACAACTGGCTGCCTCGCCGACCAATGCGCTATGGCAACGATGGATGAGCGGGAGCCTAAGTGTAGGTGGTCACAGTAACGCTTCAGAAGAGCCCTGGAGGAAGAGATTGGGACATGAAATGGAATGTATACATGCAATGGACGGATGGGCAGAAAACGTGATACGGGAGAGAGCGACAGCACGACATACAGTGTGACAAAAACACGTGAGGAGTGCGAAGATAGCACCGGGAAGAGAGCAAAGGAGCTATTCGGGGGATCAGGACTTGAATGCAGCAAGGGATCTGAAATGTTAACTCACGTTCACAGGTCCTACGAGTCATAGAACGGGTCCCACTCATAGACCGGCCACCATACGGGCGGGCTCCCCATCATGTCTGTCACCTCGTCCACCGCAGCCTGCGACGGTAGCGTACGGAACGCCCGGTTCGTGAATGTGAACAACGAGAGGACGAGTTCCGGCATGTGTGTGCCCTTGGTCAAGTCCAGCCCGTAGAGCTCCGGGATCTTCTTCGTCGCGGTGCCATGGATCTGGCAAGAGACGAGGCGAACCTCTTTCGCCGTCTTCTCGTCCACTCCGAGAAGCTTGCGGGCGATGATGGGATACAACTCGAAAAAGGTAGCCTGGGATATGCGCCCCAGGGTGGGCATCTCAGCGACTAGCCTCTTCCTGACGTTGTCTCTGACCAAGTAGCCATAGACCCAGAGGCGGCGCGGGTTAGTGTGTGGCGGGTGCGGTAGACAATCGACGCGAGGGAGGGGCTCTGGAGTCGATGGGGGAGGGAGAGCCGTGTGGTCAGCCTTGGGAGTGGTAGAGCCGTCGGAATCTTCGTCGGAGAGCTAGTAGGGTGGTCAGGTGTCAGACAGTGATCAGAAGGCAGGACACGCACATGAAGACAATCAAGATCGGAGGCGAGCTGCTGCTCTGGGGAGTGCAGTACGAGACGCAGATCTTCGTCCACATACCAGCTGCGGGCCATGGTGGGTACCGGTTGGGTTACGGTGTATGAGCTACTGGTAGGTTAGCGCCGGGGCATGTCGTACTTGCGGAGATTCAATGTGGCATCGGAGCTGAAAGCTGAATGGCCCTCCGCTCACTGCGTTCCATTGATCGATCGTGATTTGTGAACCTGTTCGTCCACCAGTTCTTTACGATGCGCGCCTCATCTTCTCGGAAACAGCGCCGTAGGATTTCCCGCCGAAGGTCCCCTGGAACTAAGGGGAAAGATCAGGAGGACAACACTGATAACGAAGCTGAACCCCAAGGAAGCCGAGACGAGATTGAACTCATCGGCAGCCTCGAAACTAGATCTGCGCATGTTCTCGCGCCCGCCCGCCCGGATTGGTACCCCAAGAGCCTGTTGGACGCGGAGAGCAGCATCGCCGTTGACCTTGCAGTTGCGTCTACCAATCATACAAATGAAGGCTTGTTATACCCTGTGTTCGGAACATTCATCGAAGCACATTTCAACTCGCGTCTTCAGGGAAATGACCACGTTGTTCGGGGGTATCCCCAGCTAGCTGCCACCAATGTGAAAGACCCAAACTGGTTTCTATCTTCTATGGTAGATGATGATGTATGTGTGCTGTCTTTTTCGCGTGAGGTTATTGCATATTCTCACACGCACATTACAGAGCACACCCCGGAACCGCCGCATTCCTGATTTTTCGAGCATGGCTATTTTCCCGCATTTTACGTCGATACCTGGCGTCGGTGTCGAACATAGTGTCAAAGCTCCGGGGCCTAAACTCTGTATCGTGGAGGTCAAACCTGGGCGTATCTTTCCCCCTGACGACATGGACAACATTCCTTGGAAATTCTCTGCTGTATTGGCGCATGCCCATTTGCAGAACCTCGCAGCGGCGCACTTCATTTTCAAAGAAGACAAACATACTACAGTCGTTCCGAGTTTTGCGGGGTGCGGTTCACTTTGGTCGTATTGTGAATACACCCGAGAACGCGATTACACCCCTCTTGGACCGCCTCTCCCTCGAGACCCCAAGGCAGAGAGACGCTACACCGAGTTTCTCGCCGTTGAAACTCCTGAACCAGACTCCGACAAAGAGGTCTCACAGGGTACCCCTCGCGATTCTGCGCCATATTATGTTCAAGACCGTTTCAACCAGAAAGCCTACGTCCCCGGCTCCTCTGCAGATGAGAGCGACTCCGGAGACGTTGGTATCGCCAAATCAAGGTCCCGCAGACCACCCGCCCGCCATTCCACATCCCAAAAGTCCAAGCAGGACTCGAAATTATCCTGGCTCGGAACGAACCTTAGGTTTCCAGAGTTCTTCATTCGCTTCTGTCCGTCAGGTAAAGAATTTCTCAACCTCCTGGACACAGAAGGGAACACGCTTCTGGCGATGGACGAGATCGTCAAACGCATCCGCGAACGGCACTCCGCACTTCCCGACAACCACCCTCATCACCTCTCCTTCAAGGACGACCCGTACGATCCCGATGGTCGACCTGACGAAGCCCGCCGGGTAGAACCAACAATGAAACAGCCTTCACGCAACACGTTGCGCCAGCAGTTGGACTTGATATGCGCAGACAGCAGCGATGAGGTCGGTCCGGAGAGTGGGGGTGCTGGCCAGGGAGCGGGGCACGGGGAGAGCTCGCGGTCGAGGGCGGTCAAGGAGAGCCACGCCAAATCCGAGTCCAGCGCGGCGGCCGTGCAGAAGAAGAAGGGGGACGCGTGGGATCTCTTCTCCCGGGATGACGACGTCGTTTTCGCCCGCGCTGGGCCGGTGCACCAGAGGACGACGACGGGATCGAGCCAGTCGAGCGTGCTCCCTCGGACCAGGACAAGCGATCGGACAACGGTAGTCAGCGGGCGAACGCCGACCTAGCGGAGTCGGGCAGTGAGGACTCTGTGCGAGCTTCTTCGGACGAGGGTTCCCAATCACCATCGGACGAAGGTTCTCAATCGTCATCCGACGAAGATGCGGTACAGAACGTACAGACGGATCAACAAACAGAGGGTCAGTCAGGCGAAGAAAGTTCTGAGCCGGGGCAGGACAGCACCGATTCCGAATCATCGGTGGATCCTTTGGACGTCCTCCCGCCGCCGCGCCCCGCGATCCAGGCGCGCCCGTCACGGAGGCGCTGAGCGCAAAGTACTAGTGATGGTATGTCCATCATGCTCGGGGGCACTCTTCGATACTGACTGAGACCCCGATCGTAGAGGAACGAACGAGGTCATTTGAGAACTTGGGTTCGCATTAGCAAGGGCATAGAGTGGGCTAGTATCAAGTTAATTCAGTTTTGACAAGATGGTGAAGATGCACAGGGTTGTCTTAACCGCCCAGTTGTCTAGAGTATCGGACGTGAAGGCACGCATCCGCCTATGTCCAAATATTGACCGGTATTATCTGTGGATTAGGCCGACGAAGTAAACATAATGCAACTACAGCAGAGCTCCATCACATCGCGATCGAGTGCAGAAGACCGTTCTGCACGAACCGCCGCGCGTTGCCACCCGCCTGCGTATACTTGTTCATAAACGTCTCGTCTCCGTGCGCTGCATCACCCATCAGCCGCACGACCGGGTCTACAGTCAAGGCGGGCACGCACCTAGATGGATCCCCTTCGTCTTCTGCCACAGCTCGTACACCGACGCGGCTTCGCTCACGGTTAGCGAGTCCGGCACGGGGAGGTTAACGAGACCCTTGGCATAGCCGACGAGGTCGGGGTCGCGGCGCACGTAGGGATTTGATGGGCCGACGTGGGTGGTTCCGAGCGCATCCGAGATCTCTATGGGGGTCGCGAATCTAGCATCTGTGGTGGAGATGGCTCCTAGGACTGCGCCCCGAGCCTGAGAACGCAAGTTAGCCTAAGCTGGGTACGGAGACCCGAGATGCACTTACGAATGACCGCTTTCCTGACGCGAACTCGAGGATCGTGCGGGGGAGCGTCATGTGATGGCCCATGACGGTCTTAAAGTACGGGTCGCGGTAGAGCGACATGCAGTACAGCGCCTGGAAGTCGTCGACTGCGAGGAGCACAGGGAAGCTTGAGGGAAGATGAGCAATACGGCACGTTTGCACGGGCAGCGAACACGTACTTCTTCTGCAAAGCCAGTTCCTCCAGCACGGCACTCAGGACAGTGGGCGCGTTCGACGGGGTCTCCGTGCCATACTGAATAAGTTGCATCAAAGGAGACGACTTGTCAACCGTGCGCCCCTCGAGCGCGTACGATTGCTCTAACGTGAGCTGTTGCAGGAGAGTTTCGTTGACGTCCTTGAAACGCTTGAGGAACTGATGTGCAAAGTCCGGCTGGTCATACGTCATTGTACGGCGGTTATATGCGTAAGATGAGCTGGAGTCCAACTGGCTGATGGCTGAATGACCCGAGTCGCACCCTGAGTATATGCACTTGGCAAGCAGAACGTCAACCTACCTCGGGGAATGTACAGCGTGATCCATTGCTTCTGGAGTGCGTACTGCGTTGCTTGTAGAAGCAAGTAGCTTTTGCCGCAGCCCGACTTCCCGCCTTGTACGCGGGTCAGCCGCAGGTGTGTGAAAATAGAGGGAGGGACGTACTAATCACCAGACGTGTGCTTTGACTTGACGTACTCGCAGCCTTGTCCAGTCTGTCCAGCATTGACAGCGTCGACTCTCGGACGACAGAGCACTTGGTCGCTAGCAGCATGTGGTCGACTAGCACGTTGGTGGGGACACCGAACGCTCCAAGTGATCGCGTGTGAGGGAATGTCATAGCAAGATTCGCAACTTTGGGCGTGAGGAGGTCCTGCGTACGAGGTAAAGGCATGAGTGGAGAGAGAAACGCGGTCGACATACGGCCTGGAACTCGGGGAGAGTGATAGGTATGCGCTTGTTGTCGCGCACGATGGGGTTCTCCGTAATCTTCGCGTCCGTCATGGCGCGGAAAGCCTGGAAGAGACGTCAAGCCCCACGGAAGCTGCAAGCGTAGCGCGACGTACCCCGGCATCCCGAGCACCCCTCGTTTCCCGCTCCGTTTTGCTGTTCTTCTTGAAGGTTGCTGCGAGCGCGACATCTCGGTAAGAGATAATACGTACTGGACCGCAGCATAGAGCATATACGCACACTTCTTCTTCTGTGCCACCTTCGTGGACCCCTTCGCCGCGTAGCCTCTGGTCTGGCCGAGCAAGGCGCCGGTGACGAGAGGTGTTGAGCGACCGGCGCGTGCCGCGGCGAGGAGAGACATGGCCGGATAGAGGTCTTCAGTAGCACTGGGGGGACGTCCAGAGAGAGCAAGCGGGGTGAACGAGGGCCTGCGGGACGGCGGCGCGTGCGGAGGAGAGGGAGAGCTGGAGCAGGCGGCACCTGGGGGCCGGCGCGCTGGACGCGTCGTATTGGCGCCCGTGCAACTTGCGCGGCTGACGTAAGCGAATGCTCAGCTGAGAATTTTGGCGATGGACGAGCAGAAAAGCTCTCTGGACCGCTCTCCTCAATACTCTCATGGGCCGTCTTCGCCGTTCTCGCACTCATCACGCTCAACGCGATGTCCATCGTGCCGCACGGACAAGGTACGCTTGTCCTACCACCGCCCGAAGACTTGACTTGTCGGAGCTCATGGTATCCTGTGGCTTGTAGGCGCGGACGCGGGACTTGGATCAGATACAGCTTATTGACTTGGACCCTAAGGTGCAAGGCTTGCCCTCGTAGAATGTGCCGAGACTCATGGGGGTTCCGGACCAGAACCGTGCGCGACTCGAAGCGCAACCCCTAGATTATGAAAAGCCCGGGTTGGCGCAGCACTACTGCGTAGAATGTGCAAAGTAAGCCTGTCGGTTCTGTCATGCGTCCCCGTTTTCTGAGGGAGGGTGTGCAGATATTTTGAGACCGATCACGCGCTGCAGTCTCATTGGCGAAGCAAGGTGCACAAGCGGCGGTGTAAAGCCCTCAAGGAACCTGCTTACACCATCGAGGAGTCGGAGCGAGCCGCCGACTTGGTCGCGAAGGAAAACGCCCCTCCACGTCCGAGCAGTCGACGACCATGGAGCAGGACATAGCTCCGTGACTGAATGCATTGACTCGGTGCGATTAACTTATTGAATCATCTGTACTGTTACCATTCATTATATCATCGCGAAGTCGTCCTCTGCATACGCTGCGTGTCAGATGGACATCACCCAACGTACACACAATATTGCGGATGGTACCCTTCACACCAGTAAGGCAAACCAAAGCTTTTTAGACGTTTTCATTAACCTTATCATAATTTCTCAAGAGACCGTGGCAAAGCATACGTAAAGCATAAAAGGACTAGAAAGCATAAAGCAGAAGAGCATACAAAAGAGCGAGCATAGACTAGACAACGCGACCTTTTCGAAACCGTGCAGCAAACCACCACCAGCAAACCTCAGCAGTCGCTCCCCTCTGCCAGGTCTTGGCCACCGGCTTCAGCATCTGGTCCAAGTCCGTCTCCGTCCAAGGCCGGATATCGAACCGCCGCTCGTTGAAGTAAACGAGAACGTCGGAGATCCAGTTCAGCGTCGTCACGCGTTTGCTTTTGTCGATGCGCAGGGGCCAGTCGGTGTCCAGCGCGAACCGGTAGAAGTGCGCGAGTTCAACAGGGTTCAGGCTGCCCGCCACGACCGAGCCGCGGTAGTCCTCATCTCGGGCGTAGAAGATGGGGCCCTTCCTCGTGCGCAGAATTCGGTGGAAGGAATCAAACTCTAGGCTCAGCTTGATCCCCACCTCATTCCACCGGAGGTCGTGGGGTTCAGTCACGACGACAAGGGCGTACTTCCATTTCCCTTTGGTGTGGTGTTGGACAACGCGGACCGGGCAGCGGGATCCGACTTGGACCTCGGTGTGGATGTGGGCCAGGTATTGGGGTGGGATGGTGGGTGGGCCTTGGGCATGGTCGTTGGAGTGGCCTTGAGCATGGCCGTGGCCGTGGCAGTGACCATGACCGTTGGGTGGACGGTTGGTTGGTTTTGGGGGTGGGGGTGGACATGGACAGCCATGGGCATCGGCGGCGGCACGAGGGCTGGTGCCAGAGAGCCCTCGGGGGACTACTATGAAGGCGGAAAAGGGGGCCGCAGAGCTAATTATCCAGTCAGTTAGGTGCGCATTCAGACGGTATCCAGCTGATGAGAGATGCTTACTTGGAGCGTGGTTCACAGAGGAGGGGTGCATAGTGGCGATGTAGATGATGGACACGATGCGGATGGGCGATGGGCAGAAGCACGCTGTGGGCCTCCCGAGGAGACACTGCAATTTATACCTTGCCCAACCATTTGACCGACTGTTTTCTTTTTGCAGCACTCGGCCATCAGCAATCAACAAAGGCACGTGCACTGAAGGTGCGGTTCATCTCCCGCTGCGTCGATTGTCCTAATGTGCCTGTTAGTAAGGTCTCTATTTGCCCTCCGCTGTGCCCATTCTTGGAGGACAATGGCCAGCCGATCCGCTACTAAGCGCGGCTGTCCGTCTGAGCGACTCCTCAGCCCAATGCCTCTTCGACTTCGACCAACGGCTGCCCCCTCCTCACAAGCCGTCCAGCTGCTCAGTGCCGCTTCTCTGCTTCCTAAAGACACCCCACTCGACTAGGCCAACACTCGCGCCCGGTCCCCGACGCGCCGTTCAACATGCGCGTCCTCTGTCCAACCACCCGGGCTTAGTCACCCAACAATCGGGAACCCGGTCCAGCGGACGCCCGCACCGAATGCTTCAAACGCAATCTCGTACCCGCCGGCTCTGCTCGGTTTCGCCGTTCACAGGCGCGGCTGTCCGCTGCATTGTGCCCGGCGACACGGCCTCGCATGCGAGCCAGGTCCCGGCTACGGCACGCGTTCCCCATGCACCTCGCCATCCAATCGCACCCCGCCTCGAGGTAGACACGGGCTGCGAGAACGGAGCCCGCTGTGTCCGTCCGCCATCTCAACCACCCTTGCCAGCCTGTTCGGGACTGGCTATGTCGCACCCGCCCGCCCGCCCCCGCCGGTCTCTCTCCTTCCTTCCTTCCTTCCTTCCTTCCTTCCTTCCTTCCTTCCTCAGCCGTCCGCAGTCGCTTTCCTCAAGTCTGCTGCAAGGCATGGACGAACTCTCGAAGTTGCGGACGCGAACGAGAGGCATCCGGGAGGGCCATGAGGTCCTGTGCACCGACCCTCCTGGGACTGGACCGCCTAGCCGGTCCCCCCTACACATGGGTCCTCGCCTTTACTCGCACGATACCCCCATTGTCCCCCGCCCGTCGCATCTGACATTCGCTGATATGCTTCCGACCTACCGCGCACTTACTCCGCCGTTGCCGCCGCCGCGACAAGGGCCAGGTCCAGCCCCTCTAGGCTATCCCCTCCTCGTCCTTTGTACGCCTCCTCCGACGTCGAAAATTTCACTTCACTGAGTCCCAGGTCGCGTCTACGGCGGCCGCGGCCAGGGCACCTATTCGTCCGTCCTGCTTCTCTTCGCTTGAAAGGCGCCGCTGATGATCGGGTTTCGAACAGGTCAGCCGCGACTTGAAAACTGCAGAGCGCTGGGTACCCGCCTCTGCGCAAGCGGGTAGGCTTGGAGCGGTCGGGGCGGTCGGGCGATTCCTGACCACCCTGACCGTCGGATAGCGCCCATTTCGCAATGAGCGAACGCGTCCGGGCGACATGTGCCGACTCATTTTTCGACGCTGAAGCACAATGCGTGCACGGTGCGTGCCTGCGAACGAGGTGAAAAATGCCATGCCAGCAATGTGACCGTTTTTGGCGTGATCGGGAAGCGGGTGGACCGGAGCGTCCGACCACGAACGGCACAAACTCTCGGTGAATACCCGGCGGTCCTCGAAAGACAATGGCTCGCTGATTCAGACCCAGACCACGAGTACTTGACGGTTTTTCTCGGCCTCACACGCAGCCTGCCACCGCCCTCTCCCCGGCGCCCGTCCAACGCCGTTCAACACGGCGGACCTCGGAGAGCAACACCGGCCGCTTGGACACCGTTCGATGAACTCCCGTACACGGTGGGTGGCTATATGCTCTCTACCAGCCTTACGGCCCTCGCATGTACCGACCTGCAGACCGCAAGCTCCTGGTGCGAATCCGCACCCCGCTTCGACGTCGTCCTAAACCCACGAACCCTGCGCTCTGGACGGCGACTTGCGTCCCCGAGTCGCAGAGTTGCGCACACTCAACCCCACCAACACGTGTTTCCCAACCACCACTGGACCCACTCACGGCTAACAACTCCGATATGAACCCACATCAGCATTGTCTCAGATCGACGACGAACACCGTGACCAAGGCTATCAGTTGAGCGGCGCAGCGTGATCCTTTGATCCTTCCTCTTCTTGCTCTGCTCGCAAACGTATCCGTTGTGTACATAGCCAATGTGACATTGAACGCGTCTTCTATGCTATCGACCTGAGCCGGCGAAGGCCTCTCAGGAATTTGATTTGGACGATGGCGTCTACCGTCCGTCCTCTCAGCCGTGCGTGCCCACAGGCCACCGACTTTCCACGCCGCCCGTTCCGGGAACATACACATTGACGGATTCCGTCCAACGCGCAATTCCACTCTCACCGGCGATCGCGATCCACGATCAGGCGGCAGTGGCCGGACGGCTTGGCTTCGCGCCACAAAGGCATCGGAGATCGAAACAGAGGCTGATTGCAACATACGGTGACGCACACGGACGTCGTGCATGCATGTCTTGTACGCATGCGTGTATATCTGTTTCCAGTGCCACGCCCCTCTTACGAAAACCTCAACTCTCCGCAATCTTTGGTCTTCGCGCGCCGGCGGCGCGGCACGGCTTCGCGGGCGAAGCTCAGGCGTGCGCATGCGCGCTGCGAGATCTCCGGGCGGCGGGCGTGCGCATGAGCTCGGGGCTCGGTTCCTCGATCGAGCCCGACTCGGGCGATTCTTTTGTTGTGCGTCGCCGGCGCAAGCACGCGCTGTTTGGAGCCTTGTGGACGCGTATGTTCCCCGGGGATTCGCGCGAGGCACGCGGGAATATACATGTGAAAATGTTTCGTAGCGTTCAGACGACCCCCCGCGCGCCCGCGCTCGGGACGCGGACGGCTGGGCCGAGCGAGTGTCCATGTCAGTGTCTACGGTGCAAGGTATGCGATGCGATCGGGCAGGAGGGCGGAGTGAGGAACGTTGTGGTGTGTGGTGTATGTGTGTGTGGTGTGGGCTCGGGGTAAACGTATGCGACGGTGTGTGAGATGAGGAGGGTATAGGACAGAGAGCGAGAGAGCGCAATAGATTACACGAGGAGCATTAAGATTAATCGGTAGGCCGGCGGTGGCGGGAGCTACGGGTGCGCTTGTGTGGACGACGAGAATTACGTATGTACACGAATGCATTCCGCGCCAGCTTCGATAGCAGCGAGGAGCGCACGGCCCCGCGCCAGCCAGAGAGCCCCACTCCGGCTGTGCAGGCCGCTTCGCCCGCCGAATGCCAAGAGGAGATGAGACGAGAGCGCGCACTAGTCCGAGTCGGATAGGTGCAGCATCGACACCGAACCCGTCTCCGACGCGTCCTCGCTCATCAGGTGGGAGTCCCCGACGCGGAGCGTCCCACCGGCCTGCGCGCTCCGGAAGAGCAGGTCCTCCCACTTGTCTGCCTTCTCCTTCTCGGACAGCTTCTGCCGCGGGCTCTCCGACATCTCCCGGAACGTCAACGGTGACCGTTTCTGCGACGCCGACTGCGGTGACGACATCCGCCCTGGGTACTGCACCGTTGACGGCCGCGCGGTGGACGCGTAGCTCAACGCGCCAGTCGAAGGCCGCCGAGAGAGATCCGTCGTGTCAACGTATACAGCCGGCCACCACCCGCGGCGTCGGTGGGGAGCGCGGGAGGCTCATCGACGTCGACTGCGTCCGCGAGGGAACCTCCACGGCCGGCGGGGGTACCCCACGGCGGGAGCTGCGTTTCGGCCGCGGGGGCGGTGTGTCCTGGACGCCGAACTCCGTAAGAGGAAGCGGGTTGGCGGGGGGCATCAGGCTGTCGATCGTCTCCTCCACGTTGAAGCTGGGAGCAATCGGAGAAGTGGACATCGACCCGGCGGTGGCGGAGCGTCGGGGAGGGAGAGGAGGGACAATACGTTCTGGACGGCTGACGTGGTGAACCTCCGTGGGGGTCGTCGGCAGGGGCCGAATGAGAGCGACTTGCAGACTTGGAAAGCGGAGACTCAACGACCTTGGCAGGGGGCGGGGCGAACAGCTCTGACGAAGCCTTCATTATGTTGCGAGACAGTTCGCTGGGAGGCAGGATGTGCTGGCCGATATGCTTGGGCACGGGAGGAATATCATCTCCGCAGGATGAGAAAGACGATTTGGTGGATGGTGCTCGATGGCTGTGGAAGAAGCCGACGCCCGTCATGTCTGGTGATGATGTCGTGGTTGGTCTGTGCCCGGAGATGCTGGCTCTGGTTTTCGGCGCATTCCCAGTAGTCGACGGGCGAGATGACGAGGAGCCGCTGGTGTGGGGTCGCGAGCCAGCCGGCGGCGTCTTGGGCGGTTGTCGCAAGGCTAGGTCGAACCCCAGACATCGACGCGCGCGACTGCATGAATCTGCGTAGCAGCACCCCGTTCTCGCTGACCTGCTCTACCATTGGGGTTGGGCTCGGAATGTCCATGGTCCTCGTCGGGGATGGCGACCCGGCGTTGATTGGAAGAGCGGGGACTGGGGGAGGTGGCTCCAGTGGCTGTTGGTATTTGTCGCGCAAGCCTCCGGTGCTGATGCGCTTGACGAGTTTCCACCACTTCGCGCCTGGCGATGTCTCCCATCCTTGCCTTTCGTCTTCGCACGGTCACCCGCGTCGTCCTGAGGTGATGCGCTGTTCTTTATTTCCGGGCTGTACTTGACGGGCGAGTCCCGCGGACTGCGTCCTTCGTGGACAGCCGTATCGAGGACGATCGGCCTCCGCGCGGACGTTGACATGCGCGAGCCGCGTCCCATGCCCCACATTCGACCCGTCGTATGGCGCCCACTCCTCCGCACTCGACTGCGCGCCGAGAGCGGACGCGCACTCCTTTTCGCTCTCCCTTAACTCCAGTTCTCGCTTGATTTGACCCGCGACCTTCTTCAATGAGCCCGAGACTTTCCGTGTCAGACCACGTGCACCACCGGAGGAAGTGCGCGCTTTATGCTGGTGCGCAGGCGGCGAACGAGGACTGGTCCCGTTCAAGTCGTCCTCTGAACCGCCCACCGCCACCAATCGACCGGAATTGCCTCCAAAGACGGTATAATATGCACCGACACCTTCCTCGCTCCGATCGTCGCGATTCGCGCCTTCACTAGCGGACTCATAGCGGCGGCGAGAGAAAGGTGGGGTCGGGGTTGCTCGCTGTAGGACGCGGTCTCGGCCAACTCTTCTCGGTCTTTGCGCTTGCTGCTTGTATGCAAGGGCGACAGCACTGGCCGGTGTGAGCGCGGCAGCCGTCGATGTACGCCGTGAGGATGGCGACTCTCCTGTGCGCGAAGAGTTGACGGAGCGGGTGGTGGAGGAGGGGGGGTGGAAGTACATGGCGAAGACGGTGTCTCCATAAACGACCGTGGGCTTGCTCGAAGCGTAGGCAGACGCCGAGCGCGGGTCATCGGACGCCGAGCGGACCTGCGCTGCAACGGGCGCGGCGGGATTCGACCGTGCGCTTGGCCGCCGACGAAGCACGGCGCGCGGCTTCCCGTTGGGTTGAGGGGGCGCCGTCGGAGGGGAACGGGCGACGGTCCGGTGACGACGACGTGCGACCGTGGCCGGGCGCTGAGGACGAGCGAAGACCTGACGTGCTCACACTGAGCGAGAGCTTCTCACGGGAGCCGTTGCGCTTCGCGAGAGCGGCGGACGGGAGACGTTGGGCTCGCCTTGGACGGTGCGACGCAGAGTGCGCGCGGCTGGACGAGGCTTCGTTGGACCACTCGGAGTCAGAGGGTAGGGAAACGGATCCGGACGGCGTCTGCTTCTTGCTTCGCGGGCTGCTCATAAGGCGCTTGATGTCGAGGTGTCCGCTGGCGTCCCGGTCGGAGGAAAACCTGAGGTTTTGAGGGATTGGCGGTGAAGGACCGCGAGGTGTGCATGGACGGGGGGACGTAGGGATGGGACTTGGGGAGTGCGCGAACGAGAGCTAGAGGTAGAGGATATGCCGGGAGCAGCCGGCGGGCTAGAAGAGAGAGAATACTCCCGGGAGCGGCTGCGGTGAGAAGGCTGGCCGATGTCGGACAGTGCGCTGGAGCTCAGGAGGGACTCGGGAGGGACTGGGGAGCCCGCAGAGAGGTAGGAGTGGGAGAGGAAGGGGGAAGAAAAGTCGCCAACGTCGACAGCCAGGAGGTCTGTGGGAGCGAGGCAGTCTCTGGCGGCATGCGCCGAGAAGTCTTCTGGAGCAAAGGTGGGAGATAGGACGCAGTCTTGGATGATGACATGTGCACCCGTGCAGAGTCCATAGCATATACCGGCTTGGTAGGCCGTGCAAGTCGTACTGCGCCGACATGACTGCGGCGGGAAGGGCAAGTACATTGAGACCGGTGCACATGCGATGAGGTGGGTATATGCGGACTTACTTTTAGTAGACAAGACGTACGTCAGAGGCAACAAGTGGTCGAGACGTAGAAGCACGGCTAGCAAAGCCTGTAGGGATGGAGGTGAGCGGGAAAGCGGGGCGCGAGGGAGAAAAAGACTGACATAGTTGCACCGCAAATGAAGGACGTCAGACTGAACGGCACAGGCTCGGCCAGAACACGACCGCGTGGGGGTGGGGTGCGACGGTGTCGTGAAAGAATCAGCACGTGTGGGCGTCGTGCTGGAGGGGGTCGGGAGGACAAGTCGGGGAGAGTCGGGGCCGGGGCGACAGGGAGAGGAAAAAGAGAGAGGAAGAGAAAAGACGGTCGTGAGGCGAGGGAGAGTAGTTACAAACGAGTGGTGGTCCGCTGTCGCGCCCGTGTCGTCGGCCTCGTCGTTGGTGGCTTTGGCGAAACCGGCGGCTCCGCTGTTGGTGCCTTCCCCTGGCAAAATTGATTCCCTCCCACACCCGCTAATTCCACATCGCGTGCCGGACGCCCGCGCTGCCCGGGGTCCTCGGGTCGTCTGAGTCTCTGATTCTCCGCAGGCTGCGCATGCGACCCGCTGCGACCATGGCTGCGATTGGTGCCACGGCCGACGGCGACGGTAGGGATGGACAGGAGGGATGGTTCCAGCGTAGGAGGCCGGCTTCTTCATCGTCGCCGACCCTGCGCTTCGCGAGTTCGCCGTTGCACATGATCTGTCCATTGCCGACGTCTTCGCGGGCCTTCTCCCGGTCTTTTCTCGGCCGGTGACGTCGCTAACGGGGTGCCTGAGGTCTCACTCCGGCCTCATTAAACTTGCTCTCCGCCCAGCGCAACGGCGCGCGCTGATGGACCGGCCCCTCGAGGCTCGTCTCCTCTAAAAATCGGGATATTCGCCGCGCTGCTCGTCCCTGGTCTCTACGCCGCCGCGGATCCGGTGGTTATACCGTTCCATCAAAACTCCCTCGTCATACCATGAGTCACTGACTGTTCACTGGGTTCTAGAGACCTTTGACATGTGGGACAAGGTCGCGATGGTTTGAGGGGCGCTTCGGCTACTACGTACTGCCCCCAGCGTCATGCGAAACACGCTCCGTCTGAGAATTATGAAGATCCCGCCGGACCATATGATTACACCACAGTGGTGATGAAGAGGTGGCCATTCTCGACGAGTCGAATGCATCCAACCAAGGATCGTCCGAGACTTGCATGACGATAGACGAAGACACATGCACGCCTCAGTCCCGTCTGTCTTCGTGAAGATCTGTGAGTGTATGCACAAGTACAGCCTGCCATCGCCAGTATAAAGTACGTTTAATGACCTAAAGTTGTGGTCACCCATACCGTCTTTAGGATAAACAGAGGACTGGCTCTCCGCCCTGACGTGCGCGCAGTCGTCCAGAAAATCCGGTCCCGGACGCCGCGCCACGCGGGCCCTTGGCTTCGGCACCACGCGTCCTTGGTTCCGCGGCTGAGCTCGTCCAAGCCTCTCGTCCCCTATGGTGCAGTCCATTTGACCACCACTACTTTTGTACAGCGCTTCGGGAGCGCTCAATAAGCACCCAATTTCTTAGTTCTCTAGCCAATCACCCCCTTTTCGTTGTCTGAACAAATCCCCAAGAGGGTTTGTCGAAATTCTGAGTTTGAAGGATTTTCATCTCCCCGCTATTGCCACACGTGCTGATAGATGACTAATACAGTCATGTGATGTAATAAGCGCCTCTCTCTAAGACTTCTTTTGTGCGATTGCTACAGTGACCAGTTCAGTCAGGACCAGTACACGCTCATCAATTTGCTACTGAGCAGAGATAGTACAATTGGATACATAAATAGCGTGACTATCAGTGCTCGCAGGACAATTTGGCAATCTGGGCTTCTAGCAGGTTCGTCCCTACTGCACATTAATGATGACCTCAAGGCTCAGACAAGTGAGGCAGATTCCTATTTGTACTGGATATCACTACACAAATTTCTCATTTCGTCCAGAAATATGTTCTATACATGCGTACGAGCCCATTATTGGCCATCTTCAGCTTCTGGACTACATATTCAAGTGTCTCGAAAATCAAGTCTGGCTATTGCCACCACGTGACTGATTATGTAAGCTGTGCGAAAGTAGTGGCGGCCACTGAATGGACTGCACCATACAGTGACGGTCAAAAGTAATGCACACCCTGGCTCTGGCGTCTAGTGCGCTTCATGGCGGGCTCGAATCTCGTCCGTTTGAGACGATTTCTGTATGTACGGGTAGATATTCTGAATGCGAACCTGTGGGTACTTGTTTGAGAAGATTCGGACTAGTATTGAGCGAGATAGGAGGCAAACTCTGTGAGCCACCCTGTCACAGCTGTCACAACTGTGGGCAGGGGGCGACAATGCATGTCTGTAGAAGCAGAACAGCAGAGAGTTGAGAGCTGCGATTTATTTGAGGCTTATTAGGAGTCTGAATGATGCTCTGTGTATGAATTTCAGGCTGCAGAAACTTCTGGTTGGGTCATGTTTGAGCAAACATGGTTTTGAGCTGCCTCAACTCAAATCCGACCATTTGTTCGCACAGGCTCGGTCTGACTGCTACTGCAACAGTATGGAATATTTTTAACATGCTCATAGACGTGATTGATGCAAAAAACCAGAGGAGAAAAGGTGCAGATGTGGTTGTAGAAGGTGCACTGTGGTATTGATCAATGTCACACACATCACAAATCGATGTCTAGAACAGGACAAAGGACCCTGTGAGGCACGAAACTGCTGTGAGAACTCCCATAAAGAAAGGCTTTCAGATAAGGCACGCAAGGTTGGCCGCTATGGCTTCGTTGCATGGGTACATACTCAGGAAGTTGCCTGATGTGACATGATCATATTCAATGATTGCCCTGCCTCCATTGTTTTGCCTTCCTGGCTGTCTGTATGCTGGAATTTTAGCTTGAGCACATTTCAGAGACTTATAAAGTTGATACAGACAAATACCAGCACGAATTGCGAAAAACACGGCGAACCTGGGACGGGGGATACTTGGTGAAGCCGCACATGTCACATCAGGCAACTTCCTGAGTATGTACCCATGCAACGAAGCCATAGCGGCCAACCTTGCGTGCCTTATCTGAAAGCCTTTCTTTATGGGAGTTCTCACAGCAGTTTCGTGCCTCACAGGGTCCTTTGTCCTGTTCTAGACATCGATTTGTGATGTGTGTGACATTGATCAATACCACAGTGCACCTTCTACAACCACATCTGCACCTTTTCTCCTCTGGTTTTTTGCATCAATCACGTCTATGAGCATGTTAAAAATATTCCATACTGTTGCAGTAGCAGTCAGACCGAGCCTGTGCGAACAAATGGTCGGATTTGAGTTGAGGCAGCTCAAAACCATGTTTGCTCAAACATGACCCAACCAGAAGTTTCTGCAGCCTGAAATTCATACACAGAGCATCATTCAGACTCCTAATAAGCCTCAAATAAATCGCAGCTCTCAACTCTCTGCTGTTCTGCTTCTACAGACATGCATTGTCGCCCCCTGCCCACAGTTGTGACAGCTGTGACAGGGTGGCTCACAGAGTTTGCCTCCTATCTCGCTCAATACTAGTCCGAATCTTCTCAAACAAGTACCCACAGGTTCGCATTCAGAATATCTACCCGTACATACAGAAATCGTCCAAACGGACGAGATTCGAGCCCGCCATGAAGCGCACTAGACGCCAGAGCCAGGGTGTGCATTACTTTTGACCGTCACTGTACCTCGAGCTCACTCGGAGCATACTCAGGGACCCCGGGCCCGGGGGCAGCAGCAAATCAGGTTGCCTTCGAGGCCATGCGTCAGCTCAATATTCAATATTCAGCTCTCGACTCACATTCAATCTCCGCAAGTACGAGGCGAGGCCGGACTTACTCCGGCGCTACCCTACCCAAGCTCGTAGCTACTAGCGCTCACCCCTCAGACGGTAACCCAACTGGCAACCACTATGACCCGCAGGTGGTACGTGGACGAAGATTTGCGGCTCATACTGCACTCCCCAGAGCAGCAGCTCGCCTCCGATCTTGATCGTCTTCATGTGCGTGTC
>NW_025954613.1:0-19555 GCF_022376455.1 Epithele typhae
GGCCAATTCCAGCCAGAATGGAAGAGGTGGAGAGACTTGGAGAAAATATCGTTGTAAAGGAACCCGGTGTACATCGAGAAGGCACCCATGAGAAGGATGATGTACCGGCCGCTGTTGCATTATCAGCATCAAAACGTAAAAGAAAAGGCACGAAACGTCGCACAAGAAGAACATGCTGAATATCTGGGAATCTATTGTCAATTCCCCGTCTTAAGAATAGCATAGATGTGAGACGTACTTCGCCCAGGTCGCCCTTGAGTAGCTTCCGTTCGAACAGAATCATGCCAAGCGCAGCAACGAAGGTGATGAAACCGTGGCCAATGTCGCCGAACATGACAGCGAACAAGAAGGGGAAAGTGATGACCGCAAACAGACCGGGGTTGACCTCTTGGTACGTTGCCACACCATACGCATCCATGATAGCCTGGAAGCCTTCCGTGAACTTGTTCGTGCGGTGGAACGTCGGCGGGGTGCGGTTCGTGCGCAGCTCATGGAGAATCGGCGGCACATTGGTCCCAGACTCCTCCTATGATGACGTGTGAGAGGCCATCAGGAGCAATGACAGATGTAAACTTACCGTGGCGTGGCGCAGAGCAAGCTGAATCTGGGCAATGTCCCGAGTGGGGCACCAGCCCTCAGCAATGAGGGTCTTGCGACGGACGTCGTAGTTGAGCAAGTTCAGAGTCTCGTAGATCAACTTTTCTTTCGCCACAACATCCTGCCAACTCGCAACATTGTCCCCGATGCTCATCAGCGCCGTCCTGCGGTTGGCACCGGTGTTGTAGAGGACGATCTGAAGGTCCTCGAGACGACCGGTGACCTCGCGCATAGCATCCGCGCGCTTGTCCGCGTTCACGTCGATGGGATAGATGGTCGCGCCCATAGACTCGGCAACCTTGCGGATCTTGGCGAGGAGAAGGTCGCCGTGGGCGAAGATGATGAAGACGTCCTTGCGGGTCTCTTCGCCAGTCGCAGGGTCCACAAACGGCTCCTGGATGTCGATGTAGTTCATGTAGAGGTTGCCACGGAGCACCCGCCAAAGCACGCGCTCGAACGTCGACAGACGAGCCCGGTCAATTGTACCAGCAACGAACCTAGTTCATGGGGTCAGGTTCCGATGTGCCAGAAGTTCGGGGAGATGGGGACGCACTCGAGATCGAACTGAGCATCACCGGCAGCCGAGTACTGGTGCTCACGGTCGTCGTGCTGAAGCAGTGGCGCGGAGCTGTCATCGTAAGACTGACGAGCCTCCGTCTCACGAACAGCAGCCTGCAGGGGGTATGGGTATATGCACAGAATGTCATGAAGTTTATACGCACCCTGTCGAAGAAGACCGCAGTCTCACGAAGAACGTGACGCGCCTCGACAACCTCCCTTAGCCGCTCGCTGAGGAGTTGGTAGCTCTCGTTCATCTGCAGCAGACGCGCCTCGTGCTCCGCGAGCTTGACATCGAGTTCGTCAATGGTTTGGGCAGCGCGAGGGCCAACGGTGACAAGAGGGGCGGCGTCATAGAGAGGGCGAATGGGTATAGGCTCCTTCTCCTTCTCGATCTGGCTTGCAAAGAAACGGACGCGGCGGGCCATCTCGTCGATGCGGCGAATCTCACCGACGAAAGAGCGTTGGAAAGGATTGACATCAGGGTTCAACTATAAACCCACATTCATATGAGCAACGGATATCTCTAGGAGAAGGCTGCGAAATCTCACATCTTTAAACTGCACATTACCCAGTTCACCGAGCTCAGCAATAGTGTCATGGGCGACTTCGGTTGGCACAATGAGCTGTACCAAGCTCATGCCCTCGGAATCTACGAGGGCCTAGTCAGCTCGGCTCAGCCATTGCAGAATAAGAAGACGTGCGAAATAGAGTGGGATATTCGTCCCCCATCTTGAAAGAGCGAGGGAGGACGGTGGAAAGGTGGGGAAGGGTCGTATTCGGTGCTGAGCTCGACGCCGGCGACGAGCTTGCCCGGCACACTGCCCGTTTCGGATTGTTTGGTCAGCACAAACAATGACGCTGCCGCCCGGGTACCCACGGCCCGTCCTTGTCCGAGTGACAAAGACGCCGGCCGACCTGGTTTCGATTTGCGGACGAACCTCTTTCTTCTGGGTCTTTCAACCTTCTCTCCCTCCTGCATCGTCTCAAACAACACTCTGAGTGCCATGTAGCCGTGCTACCAAAGGATATCGCGGAGGGAACGCCGCCGACTCTCCCTCGCCACAGCATCGAAATTCGAATCATCGCACGGTCGCAACAGCATAGCAACATAAACGGTAAGCTTTGGTCCGATAAGTTGTGCAATGGGCCAGGGGTTACCGGCTACGTGTTATGTCTTTTTCCAACGACTTCACTTACGGGCGCCTCGCGCACTGGCTCAGGTTCAGGCGAAGAAATACTTATCCCATCCTGTTCTCCGCCCCCTCACTCGGCCGGAATCGTACTATAGTGCGTGCGATTTCCGTCCAAAAACTCATGATGCAATGAAATATACCAGCCTTTTAAGCGGTATCATGTGCAATGGAACTTTGCCCTCAGAACGCCCTTCCGTATTTCTCCCCGCAATGGTGTGTGCACAGGGCTGGCTTATCGCTCCCGACTGGACACTGACGTCGGCTTTGGATCTAGTGGTGCCGCAGCATATGCACTGCTCACAGCTTTAAACGACGGAGTGAAAAGTTGGATTCGCACACCCGGGCGCCCTCTGAGCGCTGAGCACTGTTGGCGCAGATGACAACTCCTTGATCCACCCATCCGACCCGCCAAGCTCGTGGGTGCGGCGGATCGCTTCTTTGCTTTGCGACAGCGTTGCAACACGGTGCCTATCATATCGTGCTGTTCTCCGTCATCCAAAACAGCCCTCAACGTCTGGCCTTGTTCTAGCTGATGACCCGGCAAAGGTCTGTCAAATTGTTTTCACAATGGCGCCCGCGCCCGTCAAATGACTCATGACATGGTTCTATGTTTTGTGTTTGACAAACTTCCTGGGATCCCTTCCCCGCAGATTGCGCGTTGATTGATTGGGGTCTTTATCGCAGCCTATGGGAGAACGCGTTAGCTTTTCCTCCGTGCGTAGTGCCCTAGCCTTGTGGAAAGCCACGACACCGATGAAAACCCGACATTTTTCGCCCGAAGCTCATCTGAACTCAATCCGAGGAAGAAAACCTGCGGTGAATCTTCTATCCCATGGAACGTACCAGCGATCTGTTTTCTCCTCACGGAGTCAAGCTCGCCGGGCGCTCAACGGCACCCCATAGCGAGCTGCGCAGTCATGTAGAGCTTTTGCGGAACGCGGTAAGTCCTTCCTAATGGTCTGGACCCTCCACCTCCACAATGACTTCACGCATGATTTGAGGCAGTGACAGGATCCGTAATCGTTCATAGCTTTGTTCGTATCGATACGATGCACGACGTTGCGCCCTCACGTGGGGAGTGCTTGTAGCCCGCCGCAGCTCAACAGTGCTGCGGGCGGTCGGCCCTCAGGTGCTGTGCGCGGTACGAATTCGGATTTGCCACGCGCCGTGACCGTACTCCGAACCTCGAACTTCACGCCCTCGGGGACATGGCACGCTGTTACGGCAGTCGCCCGCAACGTCGCCTCAACCGCCCCCATCGCGGTGAGCGCCGACGCGCCGACGACGAGGGCGCATCGACTTCAGAGCAACTCATCCGAATCGGACGACAAGGGCGGTAGGATGCGTCAATGGCAGCATGGAGCCTCGAGGTCGACATTGACTGGTATCGACCGGCGAAGTCAGCGCTTCGACGCGCTCACGCGTATGCTTCTTCGAGGTGTTCCCAGTCGTTCACTTCGACCCACCGTTGGCTCATAGAACGGTCCATCACAGATTCGTACCGTCCCGCTCTCCTCCTTCTTGTCCACGTCGTCGCCCCGTGATCGAATCCGCCCCCACACTCTCCCGCAGCGCCCGCCGCCCTCGCGTTCTTCCTTCGGCGGGACTGGCCCCGACCTTCGAGCCCTGTCCCACGAGGCCAGCGCGCGCACCCGAGCCAGCTAGCCTCCCCGCGCGCACAGCGATCGGCACGCATGGGCCCCCGAGCTCGGCACGTCGTCCGTGCAGCCCGAGCCCTCAAGCTCTCACGTTTGAGTCGGGCGGCGAGCGCTGTCTCCCTGGCGTCCTGTTCCGCGAGGCGCGGATCCCGTCGGTGGATGGGGCGGGCGGCCCGGCGACAATGCCAATTCCTCGCCGTTTCGCGCGGGCTCGAGGTTCAACGTTCAACCTCCCGAGCGCAAGCGTCCCTTTCGCTCAAGCCTCAGGGGCGTCGGGAAACTGCTTCTGGGGCGTTTACATGTGAGTAGACCATCCGATTCCGAGCCTTGCATCTTCTGTGTGCACGACAGTCGCTTGAAGGATCTGTTGCATCTATGGCACAGAATTCGGAGTGCACAGCGCCGCGTCCGCGCATCGCGCGCACGCCTCGAGCACCCAACCGACACCCCCGACGGGTCGGAGATGGCACCGAACGCTAGCGCGGTCTTGGCCTCCACGTGCGTGTGCGTGCGCACACTCAAAATGGATGATTTTCGCCTCGACGGCCGCCTGTCCATCTGGCGCGTGCATGCTGGCAGATGCTGGCGAAGCTAGAGCTGCGAGCAGCAACCACCGCGCCGCGCGCACGAAAATACTCGAGATCCTGGGCCCACGGACAACGCAGATCGGCGCACGAGGCTCATCGAGATCGAGCGGGATCCTAGTTGCGCGCGCGCTCACTTCCCGCGCTCCACCGCGCTCGCATATGTACATACTACTCGTGTGTCGTCGGTAATGCGCAGCCCAAGCAAGTAAGTACCCGCCATCTCGAACATCTGGCGAAGGGGCGCATGCCTCTGATTTGTCGAAGTCGGAGGGTGAAGGCGCCGAAGCATTGATCAATCTATCTGCCGCTGGAGCAATGTCGAGCAGTGTCGAGTCCCCCTCCAAAGTTTCGGGACATCGCAGCACCGCAGACATGTGACGAGTGGCTGCGCCGGCCGTCTTCGCGCGCGCAAATTCAAGCTGTGCGCGCGCCGCCGCCGACCCGTCTGAACCGTTGGTCCCCCAGCGGTGAATATTTGAATGATACACACATATTATAAGTACGGGCGGTCGATCGAATCCAGGCGCCGAGCGATCGACTCGCGCGTCCTCGTTCAACTGTCGACACGCCCGGATCGGACCTGAGTCAGCGAGCGAGGCCTGCGGACCAGCCGCCCACCTCAGCCGAACCAAACGTCAACACTGCAGTCAGCACTGCACTGGCGATGACCGACCCGGTCCTTCTCATGCTTTGCACGTCATGGATCCAGGATCACACACCGAAGCGACCGGAACGCATCGGCGGCTCGGTTTGACTCACCGCGCTCACGCGACTCGACTCAAGGTTCGATTCTCGATTCTGGGGGAACCTGGGGAATTTGAAGCTTGAGGTTCGAATATAGCACCGCTAGAACCTAGGAACGTGGCGTTGGACCGTGGTGTGGAGCTCGGCGGTCTCACCACGATCGGGCCGTGCGTCGGAGGGTCGTGCCTAGTGCTAAGTAGCCGACACATGAATTAAGGCGACCCACTGTGTACCGCCGGGCCAAGGCAACGTGCCAGTACCCACCGATGGTCCGGTCGTCAGGGCTCACCGCGGGGCGCGCGCGTTGCGTCGAGGGGCCGTTGACGTCGGTGTTCGGACAAACGGATGAGACGGGGAGCCATGCGAGGGCGATAGTAATATAGCGAATAAAGTCTGCGTGCGTGGTGGTGGTGGTGGTAGTACTATACACAATGCACCTAATGTGCGCTACGTGGGGGAGGCGATGCGGTGGGCGGCGGGACAAATGCAAGACGGGCGTGTAGTGTCGTGGATCGTGGAGGTGGAGGGAAAACCCAGGAAGAGACGAGAGCAAGAGAACATAAAAAAAGCGTGCGCGTGCGAGGACCCGAGGAAATCGAGGGGGAAAATCATTAAATAACGGAGGCGAGCACGGCTTGTCGTGCCAGCAACCGGTCGTCCTGCACCTTCGCAGCATGGTGATCTGGTGGAACGGAAGGACGCGTCAGCCAACGAGACCCCGAGCGAGCGAGCGAGCGAGAGGAAACACACGCACTCGCGACGGGGAAGACGAGCCCGAGGCGCCCCATCGCCTCCACGATCACGTCCAGCTGCCGCTCGATGAGCGCGACCCGCGCCGGCTCCGCGCCGGGGTGCGCCGCGAGCATCTGCACGTACACCTCCGCCGCGGTGCGCCAGCACGTGCTCAGCCCGGGGCACGCGTGCTCGTACTCGCCCTCGCGCAGGGTCTGGATGATGTTCACGATCGAGTTCGCCGCCCAGACGCACTTCTGGTACGCGTCCCCGGAGCGCTCGAGCCCGTCGCGGTAGAGGTGGATCGCGGACGCGTGCACGAGCGACTTCATGGACGCCATCGTCGTCGGCCCCGACGCTCCGCCGGCGCCGGCGCCGAACCGCGCGCTCGCGCTCGAGAGCGACGCGATCTGCGCGGACAGGTGCTGGATCCGGAGCTCGAGCGTGGCCATGTTCTCGTCCTTGGACGCTGCTGCAGGGGCGGGCGATAGGGCGACCGGGAGCGCATCGGATGGAAGATAGGAGGAGAGCAGGCACACGTCAATGGAGGTTCTCGGGTGACGCGCGCGCTGCGGACGTACAGGACGAGGCGCGGGCGGTCCGCTCGAAGAGCGCTATGGCCTTGACACGCAAGCCGCTGGTCGAATCCGAGCCGGAGAGGTGACTGCCGGGGAACGGCGAAAGCAGCCCGTTCTGCAGCGTCGGCTGTGGGCGATGGCGCGACGTGAGCGGCGCGCGGGTGCGCGGGCGTTGAAGCACGCACCTCAGGGTCATTCGGGATCCCCACCGGCCAGCTGGTGTCTATGCGGGACCGAGGGTGGTCGTCGTCTGGAAGCGCGGTCGGCAGACCCGTCGCGACCGCCCAGGTGCGGTCCACGGAGAAGATCTGCCAGAAGGCGGCGACCCGCTCCGCGTACTCCACATCGTCTACCGGCGGGGGTAGAGGAACAGAGGCCTTTAGGGGGACCGGGGCGTCCGGTTGGAAGGCCTGAGGATACTGGTGTCGTGGCGGAATCTGGTGGAGGCCGAGGCCGACCGCGAGGCGAGCAGCGATTGAGGAGTGATAGTAGCCCTCAAGTGTTCGCCCATGCCAGAAGAAGTAGACGGCGAGCAGGCACGATGCTTGAAGAACATGTACGATGCGGTCGGAGTGCTGGAGGCCGTCTGCAATGCCCCTCAGCGAGCGCTTGAGGAAGTGTGGTTCGAGGTCGGTATACGACGGTACACGTGAGAAGTAGCAGGCGAGGAGGTAGATGGCGTCAACGAGCGACGGATGGGGTTGGCGGGTGGCGGGGAGGAGGAGGGAGGACTTGAAGCGCCCTATATGCACGTCGAAGCCACATTGGTGGCGGTGTGCGAAGAAGATATCGAGGCTGGAGCGAACATGAGTGGGAGGGAACTGAGAAGCGCGGGAGAAAGCGGAGGCTCACAGCAGCTGCTTATCTTCGCAGAAAGAGCTATTTTCCCACCAATTGGGAGAGAATTCCGGGGGAGAATCCAGGGGGCTGGGTGCGCTCGAGCTAGAGGATGGGGGGCAGGACGGAAGAAGATCGGCAACGGACGGACCGAGGTCGAACTCTTCTCCCGTCCAGGTCATACCGCGCAGTGAGGAGGAGGGGTCTTGGAAGCCGGAGAGGAGGATGGTGTCGTCGAGACCGGAGAAGCTGTCGTTGGCGAGGAAAAGGTCGTTGTTGAGCTCGGGTGTGCCGAAATCGTCAAAACCGAAGTCAAAGTCATTGGGTTCTGGGACAGCGGGACATGAGCTCGAGCGCATATAGCTGGCAGGGCGGCACGGAGCGGATGGGTGAGGCAGGTAACAGAAAAGGACGTACGGTGGAGGGAAATACCCTCTGACTGGGAGGAGAGGTCGGAGGGGGAGGATGCGGAGTCGGGAGACTGCTCGGCCTCGAGCTCGCGGAGTCGTGCTTCGAGCTTGGTGATTTTGGCTTGGAGGAGTTGGGTGCGGGAGGTGCGCTTCTTCTCATAGTACTCGCAGTCGGTGCCGCGGTTTGCCTTGCTGCATTGGGTACAGACCGGGCGGGCGCCATCACATTTCTGCGGAGCGGGGAATGTCAGACAGTGGTGATTAGTGGCTGCGCACGCGCGGGGTGGCGGAGCGGGGGTGGGGACTGGGACGGACCATTTTGCGCTTGCGGCAAGAGAGGCAGGCCATGCCGCGCTGGAGAGAAGAGGGGGCCTTCATGGTGGAGGAGGGGGAGCAGCAGAGAGGGAGGGGGCCGGGAGGCAGCTGCGAGATCGGAGTGGGGGAGGTGTTCTCTGGGCGCACCAGCTCAGCGTTAATCTATGTCCGAGCGAGCAGGCGCCCGATCCCAGCGCCGCGGGCGTCGGCGAATGGGCCTAGGCGCCAATCTGGATGGGCGCGTCAGCCGATCGGATCTCTGGCGCCAGCACTGCTTGCACCGCCGGCCCTGGCCAACTCTCTCTGCGATCGGCGCTCAGATAGCTCGGCCAAGACGCTCGCCCTCCCTCCCGCCCTCCTTCAGGGCAAGCATCCCATCCCCGTCCATCCCCGCCGGCACTCTGCGGCCCGCCCAGCTCCCTCCCTCTCACTTTGCCTCAGTCGGTGGGCGTGCGCTGCCCACAGACACTCGTGCTCCTCCTCGCAGGATTTTACCGAGAACACAGCCGCCGCCCGAGATCTGTCAGAGCATGCCTGTTCATCCACCCCTCCTCCGTGCAACTCGCACTTTCAGGCCCCGCAATCTTCCATCCGTGCGTCCGTGGTAATTCACCGCGGGCCTGGCAAGTGCGCTGCTGCTGCAGTGAGCTCACCGAAGCTTCTCCCGCTGCTGTCGTCAAATTGCCCGGCAACCGGCTTTCGTCGGCACCCGGCTCACCCGAGCCGCACTCGGAGCTGTGCACCCGCCGCCCCCATCCGAGGCCTACCGCCGCCCGCTTCCGTGGGCGGGTTTCCAAAGCACCGTCGCGAGTCGTCGCAGCTTTACACATTGACCATGAGACATACGCCGAGGGGCTCGTTCATGCCAATCGCGATGCCGCAGCGAGCGTGGGCACGAGCCTTTACGTACCTCCCTCGCCCCGCAGACGCGCGTTTGCAGTAGAACGCGCAGCGCACGCTGTGTTCTCTGCGTACGGCAAGCGCGCCCCCACCGTGCTCCTCCCGACGGGCCCTATTACGCGCGAATGACATTGACCATGGGCCTCACGAATGCGTCGGCCGTATCGCGCGTGCGCGATGGGGGCCGGGATGTCGGCATCCCATGATCCATATGTACGACTACGCACGCCTCAAACGCCCACCGCGCCCTCGAAGCCTCGCGGAGGCGCGGGCGAAAAGCCTTGAAGCCCGAGTTTGACGTCCAGGAAGCCGGCGCGGTCCCCCGACTTCTCCCGAAGGGTCGGCGAGAAGACGGGTGCGCGGGTGGACGCGCGCGGGAGCGCGAAGCAGCCGATCGGGCTCTTGGTGCGTGCCCTACCAGTCTAGGGGGTGCTCGTTCTGAACGCCGAACGAGGTTTCACGGCGGCGCCCGTTCGGCCGCAGGCCTGAAATTCGACGACCCGACTTTGGTTATCGGGTCCGGAAAAGACCATACGTGCGTGCGTGTGTGCACGATGTCGAACGAGTTCGGGCCTCCCCTGCGCACAACTCCGCGGCCCCACTCGAACGATCGTGCGCGACCGACAGGAGCTTTCAGACCGGGCGCGCCTCACGTCGATCCTCTCCTTCCAGCCCGCGTCGGCGCTGCTTTTCCACCCACGGCCGCGGCCGCTCCCCCCGCCCAACGTTCGCGCGCGCTCGCACACCACACTATCCCCTGCCGTGCGCCGCGCTTCTCCCGCGCCGACTGCGCGGCGTCACCTCCAAGCTCAGCTCTCTCTCCCGGACTCTTGTGCACCGTCCAGAACTTAGAAGTCCGGAACGCCAAACGCCACCGACTCGTGCGAGCCCCCGTGCGCGACGTTCCACGCGGCGCGCGCGCGCAGTTATCAGTCTTTACTTATCTCGGTGGACTCCTCCTCGAGGTAGGAGTGGCCCGTGGCCCGGACTCAGTCTCCAAAGCGCTCTGAGCGTGAACGTTTCAACTACGTGGTCCGTTCGCCTCGGAGGACGCACGGCGACGATCGCGCGCCTCCGGCGACTGACGTGTCATGTGCACCGTGGAGGTTCCAAGCCCGCGTTCTGCAGTCGAGCGATTGACGCACTGGAACTTCTGCTCAGATCCCGCGGGCGGGTGTGCATGGCCGCCGTCGAGCTCTCAGACTTTTCCCGCCTCGTGACCGCGCAGCCCGAGCCTCGCAGGAGCCCCAAAAACGCGGAGGCCCCACAGGTACTCCGATTCGTCGAGCCTGAAAGGACGTGATGTAGTGGCGAACGCGAGAGGGCCGCGTGGCGGTAGAGGACGTGCAGGCGCCCACGAGACGCACGCCGCGCGACTGGCGACAAGCTCGCGGCGCGGTAAACGAACGGCCACTGCGTGCTCAGATCGCAGGTGTCTGGTCGAGCTCGCGAATGTGCGCAATGTACGCTCGATGGTTGACCGGCGGCGAGCGGCGGTCGGGATTGATGAGCGCGGGACGCACCGCGGGAGCCGATGCTTGAACGGGGCACGCGCGGGGGTCGGATGTTTGGGATATGCGACGCATCTATGTGTGGTAGATACTACGGCCACGGGCGCCGTGGGCGACATACAGTAGGAGTGCGCGGGGCAAAAAGTCCGGGCCGGAGGTGGCCTCGTATGTACGGCGGCGGAAGGGTCGTCGGGGGACGGGGATCACGACTGCTTCGTGGCGGAGCTCGTGAGCACGCTCCGGAGGTTCCCCCAGACGACGGAGGGCGACTGCGCGGCGTCGATCGGCTTCCAGATGCCCTTCTGCTTGTAGTAGTCGACGACGGGGCCGGTCTGCTCGTGGAAGACCTTTAGGCGCTTGCGGAGGGCTTCGACGTTGTCGTCCGAGCGTTGGATGAGGGGCTCGCCGGTGATGTCGTCCGTCATAGGCTTTTTCGGAGGGCTGCGCGAAAGGAGAGGGTCATCAGGTAAAGAACCATCGGTAGAGCACGAGACGTACTTGAACTCCTTGTGGTACGAGCGGCCGCTGGCGGGGTGGATGAGACGGCCGGTGATGCGCGAGATGAGGAGCTGGTCCTCGATCACGAGCTGCACGACCGAATTAAGCTTCTCCTTGCGTTCGAGGAGCATCTCATCGAGCTTCTCCGCCTGCGGGACCGTGCGCGGGAAGCCGTCGAGGACGAAGCTGCAGAAACGCACAACCGCATCAGTGTCTTGCAGAGGATGGAAGGCCGGCCACACGCAGAGCATGCCACGTCACGTGCGTCGCGTCTCGGTCCACCCCCGCGACTGCAGAACATCGAAAGAGCAGCGCGGACACGCATAGACGCGTAATAAAGAGGAAATTTCCGCCCAGAGCGGACGGAAAACGCGAGGGAGACGTGGGGCACGGGGAAGGGGACGAGAACGCGCGACGCACCCGTTCTTGCAGTCCTTGTTGTTCTCGAGCTGGTCCTTGATCATGCCGACGACGATGCCGTCGCCCACGAGCCCGCCGGCGTCCATAATCTTCTTCGCCTCGACGCCGAGCTGCGTCTTGCGCGAGACCTGGTCGCGGAGCAGGTCCCCAGTCGCGATGTGGCAGACGCAGAACGTCTCGCGGATCCGCGGCGCCTGCGTGCCCTTGCCTGCCCGCGCGCGTCGCCGTCAGCACGAAAAAACGAGGGGAGACGTGTGCGCTGTAGAGACGCACCTGCGCCCGGGGGGCCGACGAGGATGGTGCGGAGCTGTTGCGCTGGCGTCTTGGGCACCCCGGCGGCGGCCTTCGCCTTGTCCTCGAGCGACTTGATCTTGTCGTTCAACTGGGAGACGAGAGATTTGAGGTACTCAAGTTCGTCCTGGACGGCCATGGCGAGACGGGTGCGTGTCGAGGGGGGAGAATGGATGCGAGGGGGACCGCCGGCAAGGTCGATGACGAGGCGGGCAGGTTGCTGGTCGTGGCACTTTCACGCCCCAGCGCGGCCGGGCGTCCCGGCATTCTCCGTCCAATGAGGTGAGGCTCACGTGACCTACATCCTCTCGCGCCATCGGGATTTGTGGCGGGTTTGCCACGGTCGTCAATGTCCCTGCCGTGAGTGGTCTCTGCTCGCCTCGATGCTCGTCCTCGTCCTGATGTGCTCGCTCAGTTGTTACCTGGCAAGTCTCCTATAGGCTGCCACCCAATCATCGCCCGAAGACTCTCGGAAGCCAGCGGACAGTGACGTTCGAGCGCTACTCACCGGAACACGCACGTAGCCGCAAAAAGCTTGTTGACAATCGTAGGACGAACTACGCCGGTCTTTCCTTAAGGGCTCCAGTCCGGCCACTTGGATCCCGATGAAGACAGATCTGCGACTCTCTCAGCATGGGTAATAAGTTGTTAAGTGGTATGTACTGAATCAAATGCCCGGCTGAATCGGACCTCTAACAGTGTATGCCCTATCCAAAGCGCATTACGACCCCGAATCCGACACCCTTGCCCCGGTTTAGAATGCACACAGAACACAAATTCGGCTGGAAGAGCGTCTACATCGGTCCGGTACGAATTTGTTTTTGCCTAGTTCCGAGGGTGCTCCACACACAGCGGCCATTGGATGACGACTAGCGACGGTGTACACATGCACCCGCATAGTGACACCGAGCCGGGAACGCACGCCACCACCACTGGGTGTCTGGTAATAGCGGCCAGTATCCTCGTCGCTAATTTTGAATGGGCTGAGCCCCTCAAAACTCTCGCCTGTTTCCCGCAATTCGTGCGCCATGCACCCGGGTGGTCTTCCGCAGAATTATTTTGCTGTCGAACGGCCATGGAATGGTGTGGGCAAGACCGCAGATGCCAGACGGTCTCCAAGTCGAGGACGCGCGTTGCGTTGCAAACTGTAAGTAGCCGGTGTGAATTCCGTCCGCTTCTGAACTCGTCGCAGCCCAGATCGATCGGCGTGCACAACGTCGCGAGCCTGCCGCGGAGCCTGCCGCGAACCCGTTTGTCCCCACTTCAGCCAGGACTCGCCGACGGCGGGGTGCACCGGCGCGCGAACACCTGCCCCCCGCGGGCCCACCGCGGACTCCGTTCCAATCGAACGCGAGCGGGTGGGTGCGCCTCCGAGGTTCCCGGCAGACGCCTCGCGCGTCCACGCCACGGGCCCAAATGGGGCAGCGGTGCGATTATCGTCGCTGTCGAACAAGGCCCGTCGCCGATCTACAGGCGCGCTTCTCGTAAGCGGCTGGGCACGCTGCGGGGTCGCACGTAATGTGCAGCACCAAAGATCCGACCCCGTCTCTCTGCCGTCGTGGGCTGTCGCTCGCTAGACGGTCGCGGGATCGGGGCCAGCACACGTCCGAGGTGCATTACGGCCTCTCGGAAACGGCCCGCATGGGCACCAGGGTTGTTAGCGCGAGGAACTGGTTCGTGCGTCTACATCTCGTTCCGCCGATGAAATACACTGCGTGTTCGAGCCGTGGGCCCCGCGGGTTACCGGTGGTGTACTACTAGCGCTTGCTCCAGTGCGAGTGCCACTTGCGCATGATCACCAATCAAATTCCACCTCCGCGGACATCGAGCAAGAATTGTGGACTCCACGTTCTCGAAACGCCAGCCGTTCGGCACCAACAAACAATCCAGGGAGCCTGCTCATGTAAGTTCTTCACGAACCGTTCTTGCCCGCCGTGTCACAAGTATCAGGCGTCAGATACTTATTCAGGATGACAAAACCACGTTGGTGCTTGGGGATTTGAACCGAAGTACGAACCGTCGCAATGGGTCGTATCATAAACCGAGTCGATGGCAGTGGAGCGAAAGGCGCTTGGAAGGGCTGCGCAAGCGTAGGAGATTCGCGCACGTACTGTTGTGCGGTCTGAATTCCCACCGTCTGGGGTGGTCGACGGAGACGGCGGCGGAGCCGAAGGTTAGATTCGCATCATGCAGGGGGGCGCTCGCAGAGTAGACCTGGTGCTTGGTGATTGCAAGTATGTAACACGGCTCGGGCGGAGGCTTGGCTTGAGAGCACTGACAGATCGCAGACGAGCCGATCGTGTACTAGACAATGGCGTCCTTCTCGGTTAAGTGGGGGAATATAAAACCTCGCAGCGATGCGGTGCTTTGGTCACGCTGCTGCGCGTCCCTTCAAACCTTCAACTATCACTCCCGAAGACGTCCAAGCAGACAGCGTGGGGCGTACTTAACGAGACGAATGAATAACTCCGCAGTCCATACACGCGCTGCCGCTGTAATGCGCATTACCTGCGCATTACCTGTCGTTTTCAAATAGGGTACCGTGGCGCTGAAGCTACAGAAGAAAACGCGTATGTCAAATTCCAGGTAGCGAAAGGCAGATTACAACTCAGCCAAGCTTAACCTACATAGGGATGTGCAAACGAGATGCCCGCAGCTCGCGACGGAATAGCTATGGTCCCGCAGTCAGGGCCAAGGGTATATCAATGCCACGCTGCTGCAAATTCTGATGAACGGTCGAATACGGGCCCGGGAATGTCGCGAGCTCCTGCCGAGTCGGGCGGAACCGTCGTTAGCGTGGTTCATGGCCGAGGTTGTTCCAGACACGAAATCCCGCTGAGGTCGGAAGTCGGTACATCCAAAGCTGACACAGAAAGAGCCTTCAAGCCGGTCGAATTTCAAGATTGCCCCGCTGGAGGCCGGGTATGGTGCTGTCACTATGAATGGGAGGCTGATTAACTCCTACTTGATCCAGGAGCAACGGGTCATGTTTGAACGCGCTAATCTGTGATCTCGACGTACCGCCTGGGAACTGTTCTCAGACATCGATTGGTGTCACTAGCAGCGCTATTGTGGGCCTCAAAGGACCCTGCTTGGATGGCTTCTTACGGCTACATGGCTAGTGCCCAGCTTTCATTGTGCATCTCGACCTGGTCAAAATGATGAGTGAGAAATTTCCGGTCACAATCATCTTGCAAACTTATCGAGGTCTCCACAAGCTGCGCGTCAGGATTAGAAACTGTAAGCGCATCGCTCTGAAAAAGTCAGCAGTCACAACACACAAGACTGGAGTCGAGACGATAGAGCGGCGTACTATACGAGGATCAAGAGCCAGAACTTGAAGAGATGTCATGACACACTGAGCTAGCGAGTAGTGGGATTGACGCACCTTGAGTCTGCAGATCCATGGTACCGAGCATATGTATGACTGCGAGTGTTTACTTGGCCCGTAGGGCACATGTGTTCTCTGGCGCAGACACGAAAGTGAGAACAAGGCGGCGTCTGGCGGTGGCGACTGAGATGAGAGCGACCTCGAGGTTCGGAATCAAAAGCCGACTTCAACAAGAGTCGAACCGGCAACCAACCGGCAACCGGGGGATTTACTCACTCCAGGGCACGTGTTCGGCGCGGGGGCCGGTGAGACTTCCCCTGGCTTCCCTCGACAACGACCACTGCTTCGCGAACCGCAAATCCATGCAAGATCGTCAACTCGCCTGCCAATCCGGCATCAACAACTGACATTTCTGCGACGCCGAGCCCACGGAAGCGTCCGAATTGTAGTAGTACAGGTAATCATGCGAGTAGTCCGTGAAGTCCGTGCCAGTCCGTGATGCAAATGTCCAAAGCGCTGATCTTTTACAGGTCGTTAGGTCATGTTGGTGCGCCTCGCGCCGCCGTCGACGATGCTCGAAGCTGTAAAACCCCGAGTCAGCATCTAAGCCACAAAACCGACCTCTCCCCCAGCGCGCACCTCAGAGCCCGCACACCGACGCGGCGACCTGCTTTGCGGTGACGTCGATCCGCCCGAGCTGCACCGCCTGGCCGTTGGTGAGCGTGTTCATCGCCGCCTTGGCGATGTTGAACCCGGCGCCGGCGTGGTCGATGGCGAGCACGTTGATGCTCTTGCCATTGTACGTCAGCTGCCAGCACGAGCCGCAGTCGGCGTCGTTCCAGCCCGCGATCGCGACCGCGCCGCCGATGTTGGGGAAGTGCGGGAGGGAGCCGAAGGTGGTGAAGCCCTTGGTGAGCATCCCGTGCGAGCCGTCGGAGCAGGCGACGATCGCGAGCGAGTTCGAGGACTTGTCGTACGTCTCGTCGTACGAGAGCGTGACGCCGAGCGCGGGCGCGGCGAGGAGCGCGAGGGCGGCGAGGGCGGCGGCCTTGAACTGCATGACGAGGGGTGTGGCGGGGACGAGGGAGGGGATAGGAGATGAGGAGGGGGTGCGGTGCGAGGGGAGCTAGCTGGGCTGAGAGCTGATGCTGCCGTTCGACGGTGGTCGACGCCAGCTTTTATACATACCGCCGTCAGCGTACGCGCCGGTCGGAGCACCCTCGGTGGCTTATCCCCTGCTGTTCCTCGACGTCCAAGGTCATATGGTGATCCAAGCCCAGGATGATTAGACAGCCGGAGGGGCCGCGGCCTCGCGTGAGGCCCCCTCGTACGTGTGTGGCGGTGCTTCTGCGTTCTCGAATGGCGGGCATAACGCCCCGCGCGTGTGCCTCCCGCGCTCGGAGAAGTATGCCCGAGGGCCGAGGGGGGCGTGGAGAAGGCTACAGGGCCCCGTTCGTGCTTGAGCCTGTTCGGTCGGGCGAGGGCGAACTGGACGGCCTTCTCCCGACACCGCGCGGCGTATGCCCGCGACAGCTGAGCACATGCTCCTTCGTCGATGTATACGCCACATGGAGGCGGACGAGTCTCGCCGCCACCGCGACGTCGGCCGTAGTTCTCAGCAAGTACTTACGCTTTGCTGTTGTCTGGGGTCCCGAGATTAGTAAGGCATATGCATTGACGATCCCTCCGACTTGGGACATCAAGGAAAGCGAGAGCAGCCCAGTGATTTTCTTGAGCGTGCTTGAAGAGCTGTCTCTGGCGATCGCGTCCTGCCGCGGAAAACGCGCATGAGATCATCGTCAAAGCAGACGGCCGAAAGTGCTACGTACGTGCTGCTGCCCGATGGTCTCGAGCAGCCGACCACCCGAGAACACAGCCCGAATCGGAGCGGATTTGAGGTCGTTGGCTGTGTAGGGGAAACGGGCCAGTCTCACGCGGGGAGCTCCATGTTGTGCTGGACGGCGTTGGCGACGGGCGTGAGACTGGAGGGCTTAGCGAGGCAACACATGGGGAGCTTGTCCTCGGTTTAATGGGCACTAGTGATCACCGCCTGGCGATTACCGCATATACTGGGAACCGCCTTGAATGCATCGTGAAAAACCGCTGTATGATATGAACGCCGTGAGAGAATATGGAGCGGATGATCACCGAGTAAGTCGACTGTGTGTACGGTATGCACAAAGGGCGTGGACACCTCTTGAACCTCATCGTAAAGGGACACGGGCAAACACGCACTCGAGCATCGTCCAGGGAAAGCATCATATATATCAACTCCGGTAATACACGCGCATGGCGGTCCTCACTCCGCCTTCGAGCCCTTGTTCTTCTTCGGCTCGCGGTCGTCGCCTCCCAGCCAGAGCGCGACGAAGAGCATGAACGCGGCGCTCGTGCTGAACGCGCCCGCGTAGTATGGCCACGCTGCGCTGAGGAAGCGTGGGTACCCATCGTGCTGTGGGGGCACGACGGGCACGACCATTGAGCTGTCGAGGTATGTCCATCTAGCAGAGGGGGATCAGAGACAAGAGCATGACGGGATGTGTGTGCGGCACGACGCACCCGTTGCGTTTGTAGTTGATGACGAACTTGAAGACGCCGTGGCGGTCGGGGACGCGGAAGGTGACCGAGTATTTGCCCGGCTCGCCAGGGACGGCAGGGAGAGCGGTGCGGATGTGCGGGTCGAGCATGGTGAACTCGAGCTGTAGGTCCTTGATGCCAGAGTAGGGCTCCCACGAGTCCGTCTCCGCGTCATATTGAGAGATATATGCGGAGTAGGTCTGGGTGTACAGTTAGACGACTGCACGGAAGAAGCGGGGGCGCAAAGGGGGACGTACCGCCATGTCGTTGATCGTGTACACCTCCGCGGGAAGCGTTTCGTTCACGCGGTGGTGCTCGGTCCTGTCGAGGCGGAGGACGAGCGACTCCTGGAACGTCCACGCCGTAACGTCTCGCGCGAACTGCTGGTTGCCCGACTGCACGCCCCTGCGGAGAGATGCTATATTTAGCACCTGGCCGCGCAGTACGTCCTCCGCCAGCTCACTCGCGCTGGGTATACGCTGGAGGAAACAGGACACTCACTTGGACACTTCCTTCTTCATGTACTCGTCGCTGAACATCGCCACGCCGCCGACCCACGTCGCGCGCGCGTTCCCGGTGGGCTGGAAGCCCGTGACGAGGCTCATCGCGCTGCCCGCCCAAAGACCCTCGCCCGTCTTCTCCGCGGCCTCCACAAGCATGTCGGCGTCGCTGTCGCTGGAGGCTTCAGAGGCGAAAGACTGCGGAGGGGCCTTGAGGAGGGGCACAATCAAGGGTGAAGGGCCCAGTGCTTGAGGGATGCCAGAGAACCATACAGGCGCGAGGTTGGGGGGAGATGATGTGGTGCGCGCGGGGCGCGTCGACGGGGACGACGGTCGCGGGCGTGTCACGTTGGGGGAAGTGGGAGATGAGCGGGGTGCCTGGGGGAGGAAGGACGAGGGAGAACTCGGCGGCGAGCGACGAGAGCGGCGTCTGCTTTCCGAGAGCGAGAAGAGGACGTTGGTGTTTTTGTTGAGAAGGGTCACAAGGGACTGGGGAGTGATGTCCGATGCGTACGCTGGGTGCCGGCTGAGTAGGGCACGCGCGGGCAGAGAGTGCGGACGTACATTTGGTCTCAGGGGAAAAGAGGATGATGTGCGCAAACTGGGGGATGCCATCCTTGATGACCTCGGGTGTAGTGTCCTTCGGGGCCCTGAAAGTCAGCGAGTATCCCCGCTCTGTTGCGTGATGAGGACAGTCGGTGCATATGCAGAGAAATAGGCGTACTTTCGAGATCTCCGAAGAAGATAGAGTAGTCTTCCTTCCTCAACGAAGGGTCCAAAACCACGAGGACGGAGTCACCAGTGCTGGACTTAGCCAACGCGAGGCTGGCCAGAGCCAGGACCGAGAACAGTAGCTTGCGGAGGAGGCGCATGGTGGCCGAAGCGTGCTAGCTGCCTGGGGAGTGAACACGGAGTAAACACATATAATGGGCACATGGCTTACAAAGCCCTGTCCGCCCTGCAGAAAGCCACACAGAAAAGAGAGTGGAAGGGGAGGGAGAGGGGGTGAGGAGACTGACGCGCCAAGCCAATCGTGCACGCAGCCGCCAGCGACACGTAGAGTCGATCACGTGAGCGGACGCGTTGCTTTCAGCGTCAAAATGCAGGTATATCTAGATGCAACCGCAATGTCCTTCATCCTCGAGCTTCACATGCACAACTGCCTGTGATCTTTACTCCGTGCCCATACAAATCGCGTCAAGAGTTCATTCCAGCAAGTCCACATGCATCCGTGCTACAGAACAGTCCGTCTCGTTATTGTCCGTGCAATGTCCGAGCTTCCATCGCTTCTTCAAACGCCTTCCTGCCACTCCATGTC
>NW_025954614.1:0-19551 GCF_022376455.1 Epithele typhae
AGTGGTGGGCGAAGACGCGAGCGCGGTCGCAGTGGTGGGCGAAGACGCGGGCGCGGTCGCAGTGGTGGGCGAAGACGCGGGCGCGGGCGCGGGCTTGCGGGGCGCGGGCGCGGGCTTGCGGGGCGCGGGCGCGGGCTTGCGGGGCGCGGGCGCGGGCTTGCGGGGCGCGGGCGCGGGCTTGCGGGGCGCGGGCGCGGGCGCGGGCAGGACTTTGACACCCTTCCGAATCGGGCGGTAGGACTTGCGATCCTCGCGGATGCGGAGGAACCAGCCGTGTTCCTCCTCCGGGGTGGGCATGGCTAGCCACCACCTCTTGGAGGAACCGAGGACGGTGATGCACTCAGTGTCGGGGCCGGCGTAGAAGACGACGGCGGCGGCCAACGCGCGCGCCTGCTTGCGGTCCCACTTCGCGTACGCGGGGTAGGAGCGGATGTGAGGGAAGGGCGACGAGGGGAGGCTCTTGCAGCCGGGCGCGATCTCGAAGTCTTCTTCCGCGAGCCATGTGAGGATGTAGTCGATCGCGCCCTGGGCGACGATCTCGGTGGTCTTGGGGAGGTCCGCGATGACGCGAAACCCGACGCCCAGGAACCACCCGACGAAGCCAACGCGTGGCACTGTCGAAAGCCTCGCGCTCAGCCGATGGGGTAGGTGGAAATGCAGGAAGGGAGGGAGGACTTACGGATTAGAGCGCCGTCCCCTCGGATGCCGTACATGGTGCATGAGTTGCCCGAGAAATCGGAGGAGCACTGCTTGCATGCACCAATGCCGTTGCCCAAGCATCTGGTGCCGCAGTCGATGCAGTCGTCGCACTGTATATACAGAGTGAGCAGCGCGGGGGTATGAGAAGAGTGGCGTACCTTGGACTGCAATGTCCAGCGAATACTCCCGCACCGTGGCGTGGCGTGGTTGCTGATCTGCGCCGTCTTGGTGCCCTCAGGGACTTTCATAGGGGCGACATCAAGCGGGCAGGAGGGTGGAGTGGTGAGTGCGGCGGATGTCGAGGAGGAGGAAGCCATAGGGAAAACGTTGCGCGAGGTTGGCAGGGAGTAGGTGGCGGGTATAGTGAGGCGGAGGAGCGAGTCGGTGGTGGTGGTGGTGGTTGGGAATAGAGGAAGACGCGACGCATGAGAAGCGAGACGCGGAGCGCTAGGCGAATTCAGCGCACGAAACGAAACGCCTCGGTCACGAGATCGCGTGAACTCGTGCCGACAAATGTACACGTGCCGTCATGTGACTGCCATCCATATGGCGAAGTGTACTGGCATGCGCGGATCCCTGCGCGCGCATTGATGATTCAACGCATGCGTGAGCCAATGTTTGAGCCTTTGGTTCGACGCACGGATGTCCGCGCGATGTTGTGACAGTGCCTGGTTTGTGGTTCAACGTGCGGGTATCCGCGCGTGCGACGAATATCCGCGCGCAACGATGATTCGACGCGCGGATGTCCGCGCACATTATTGTGCCTATTATATCATGGATCGACACGCGCTAATCGACGCGCGCATCGAAATTTCACTGTGTTTACATATCTGCGTCGACGCCGATGGCTCAAAGCACATGCGTGCACATGCATTGACGATGAGCGGCACAAACACTAAAATACGCAGATTCGTCCCTAGTCCGTATACCGTATAGATATGCGGGTAGATGCTCCCAGTCTCCGACGCAACATCCCTTTGTTCCAGTGCGGCCGACGAAGCACACGCTTCGACCTCAGGAAAATCACGCCGCCTTTCTCGGCACTTTGAACTCAATCCCGCACGTAGCACACGCCATTATACGTGCACGATAGAGCTTGTTACAAGAAAAACCAAGAATGCATTTGTGAGCCACACGACATATCGAACAACATCATATAAAAGTACGTCAAGAAACACCCCCCGGGTCATGCGCGGCATGGGTGTGGGGACGGAGATGGTCCGGTGGAGGGGACGCGTAGCGACGAGTGGGGCGCGGAGACACGGATGCAAGCGCAGGGAGACGGAAGCGGGGACGATGGAGGCGGGGAGCGGGGACGAAGGAGCGGACGCACGACGCATATACGCCTCGTCGGACGGAGTGTCGACCAGGGACGCGTGGGGCGCGTTGTTGTCCACCCACTGAGCCAGCTCCGAGGAGGTCTTCGCGAGGCTTGATGCGTGGTAAGCCACCTTATGCGTGATTTCATTGAACTGCGCCCAGCGGACAGCGTCCCCACCAGCGTGGACGGTGCGGGCGGCGGCGGCAAACTGCTCTAGGTTGAGCCCTGGCAAGAGCGAGAGGTCGGGGAGAGTGGGGGTATGAACGATCCTCGGCGGACCTGGATGAGCGCGCGGACTTCCTGGAGCGGGAGTCGTCGCGGTCGTCAGGGTCATCGAGCTTGCGCTTGCGCTTGGTGGATGGAGGTGCGGGGGAGGCGCGGACCCAGGTGGACATGGGCATGGGGGGCGCGCTTAGGGCGCGCGGAGGTGGATGCGCGCGAAGAGGTCGAGATGGACGCCGAAGTCGAGACAGACCGCTGTTCACCGTGGAGCGTACTGCGCGAGACCGAGCGCGACGACGCGGTGAGTGAAGTGCGCTGTCGGCCAGTCGCAGTGCTGGTTGGGGCGGCGGGAGGTGGCGGTGGGTCTGGGTGAGTGGCGGCGGGGTCTTTGAGGCCGACGACGTCGACGTCTTCAACGCCTCACGTTCGCGGGTACGGTTAACACGGCTGCGGAACACGACGTTGGCGGTGAGGTGGCGCGCGCCCTGCCGGTCCCACTTCCCGAACACCGCGTAGGACGCGTAGTTCGGGAAGGGGGAGTCGAAGAGCGCCGCGGCCTCGGGGATCGTGGTGAAGTCCTGTTCGCGGAGCCAGGTGAGGGCGTAGTCCACTGAGCCTTGGGCGACGATGTCCGTGATGTCCGGGAGGTCGGAGCGGATGTGGATGGTTTCGCGCTGGAACCACCCGACTAACCCTATTTTCGGGACTGCTCGAACAAGTGTGTTGAGGAGGGGGAGACTCAGGGAAAAATTGAGTACTCACCGATGAACGCGCCGTCGCAGCGGAGTCCCCACGTCGTGCAGTCGCGGGTGAGGCAGTGGCTGCAAGAGTCGTCTACCTCCAAGGCGTCGCTGCAAATGCCCTTCTTGGCTTTGACGCAATCGTCGCACTGAGAGACGTGAGCGCGACGCGATGATAGGTGAGAAAGACGCTTACTTCGCGATCCAATATCCAGATCGGGTCTTTGCAGGGTGGCGGCGGCAGCCACGTGATAACTTTGTCGATGAAGGTGTCGGGCACAGGGATGGGCATGGGGAAGGAAATGAGGGAGGATGAAGTGAGTGTGGAAATTTGAGGGCTGTGTGCGAGGCGGAGGAGGAGGAGGAGGAGGAGATATCGCAAAATAGCGATCGTGGGGAAGCTAGATGCAAACATAGCCACACGTGCGCAAGCAAAGCAAAACAGATGACGAGTTCGGGTCGGAAGGCGTGAATATACGTCAACCTCCGGACACCAAGACGCCACGTGAGATTAGATCAAGCCGCGGCCTCCGCTATCTTATTTCCGCAGTGGATTACATACGTGAATGTTCGGGTGCCCGCGCGCGTTATAAAGCTGGAAGGAAAGATTATGAGCGTGCTGGCGCTGCTCCTCGTCTACTTCGTTTACCTCGCCACTGCGCCCGCCTCCGCACTGCCCTCCTGCGCCTCGCCCTCCTGCGCTTGCACACCCTCCTCCGTCTCCCTCACCTCCATGTCACCCACCTCCTAAGGGTGCTTGTGCACTTTCTCCTTTTGTAGTAATGTGTGCAGTTATTGTCCTCTCCCTGAGATTTCCTTTTCATAGGGTTTGAGAAAGCCTCTAGTAAGCCTTCAGGTGTGAAAAAGGGCTACACCAAACATTAGTGTGAGTGAGAACAGATTGATATGGCTCATTGGATGTGCAATGGGATCTCAGAATAGGAAGGCTGAACAATAATAATGAACCTGTAGTAAGGATTGAAAGGGTATCGACCAGATAGGAAGTGAGAGCAAAAGCTTATGAACTTGCTAGTTGGGGTAGTAACCCCTTGGGGGTTGACGGATTCAACATTCTTTTAGGCTTTTAGCATGAGTTCTGCACATTCCTCAATGAATGGTTAGTAGTCTATTAGCTCCAGGTTAGGTTGGCAGGAATTGGTGCACTAGAGTGACAATCATATGAGTAAGTGGAGCAGGTGTCAATGTGCCCCTATATAAGAATGGAAGTCCATCGGTGTAGATCACATGCGCTCCCACCTTCGAATAAAGGGAGTGCAGCACTTGAGAGCACAGGTGTGTGTGCACTTTGTGCAGGTGCATGTGAATGTGTGGCTGTGTGCGCATATGTGCACAAGAAGTAGTTTGCCTCAAAGCCACAAGCATACAATGCCAGATGTGCACAATGATCTGATGTGGGATAAGGAACGGGAAACTCCGGACATCATATTAAAGTCACGTGGGCACTTAGGTGCCCTGGTGCAATTTAGAGTTTGCCTAGAAGCACGAAGCACACAATGTCACATGTGTACAAACAAATGGAGCAACACAACAACAAATAGGGAACACAACAATCGGAAGGTGATGAATGCACGCTTAACTGCGGACATCATGTGGCAGCCATGTGATATGACATCATGCCGTGGTGCCCGCGGTGTTCGATGCATGTGGAGGGACATTCAATGTATGCAAGGTTAGGTTAGGTTAGGAGTGACGAGGCAGCATATGGGCAGTTAGGTGTGTTACCAAGAGCGGGGGCTCACCACCAAGTGCTCAAACGTGCGGACATCCGCACTCGTGCTGTAAAGGACCTTAAGAGGTGAAATTATCACTCCATATCACACAAAAGACTAGAAATCATTAGCAGTACTGATACAAGTGATGAGGCAAACTATGTGACTACAAGAGATGAGATGCAAACTATGTAACTACATGAAGTAACCAAATCAGCCAACAAAAACTGACTAACTAACACCTACGCGTCCTCGTCATCGCGAATTGATCGCGAATCCACTGGCGCAGGCTGTCTAGGGTAGAGACGCGCGCCACGCCCGTGGCGCCGACCACATTGGTGGCGAGCAATTGGCGAAGGGGGTCGAGCGCGGAGGTGGGCGTAAGGCTCGTGGCACCTCGTCCGAGACGCTCGCATTGGAACGTGCATGCTGGAGGGACAACAGGAGCGCTGTGTCCTCTGGGGCGGGCTGATCAGGGACGTGGGTAATGACGCCGCGGTGCGTCGCGGACAGCCTGCGGGTCTTGCGGGGGGGCGCGTTGCCGCCGCCGCCGCCGCCGTGTTCGCGCTTGCGTGGCGAGGCGGTCGCGGCGGTGGAGCCGGTCGCGGCAGTCGCGGTCACAGTCGCGGCGGAGTGCGTGGAAGCGGGCGCAAGCTTGCGAGCGCGAGCGGGGGTGTGCAAGACTTTGATGCCTTTGCGAATGGTGCGGTACGACTTACGATCCTCGCGGATGCGGAGGAACCATTCGTGTTCTTCGTGTGGCTGGGGCATCGCAACCCACCACACCTTTTTGGAACCGAGCATCATCTTCTATTCTTTGTCGGGGCCGCCGTAGAAGGCGGCGGCGGCGGCGGCGGCGAGCGCGCGCGCTTGCTTGCGGTCCCACTTCGCGTACACGGGATAGGAGCGGATGTGAGGGAAGGGCGACAAGAGGAGGCTCTTGCAGCCGGGCGCGATCTCGAAGTCTTCTTCCGCGAGCCATGTGAGGATGTAGTCGATCGCGCCCTGGGCGACGATCTCGGTGGTCTTGGGGAAGTCCGCGATGACGCGGAACCCGACACCCAGGAATCACCCGACGAAGCTGACGCGCGGCACTGCCGAAATTGTCGCGCTCAGCCGGTGGGTTGGGGGAAAAACCTAACCTAAAGGAGGACTTGTTGTGGTCGCGCGCGCGGGATCGCGGGAGCGCGGGCGAGGTCGAGCGGGCGCGGACAAGGGTAGGCGCACGTGCGCGGGAGAGGGTGTCGATTAGGCGGGTACGGGTGGCGTAAGCGTGTAAGGACGGTAGTGTAGAAGCGCGAGTGTCCTCGTTGGCTCGCAGAGCGGGAGGGAAGGAAAGGCGGGGGATGACGAGGGAGCCTGAGGCAATCGCGTGCCGAGGCAGGGATGCGGAGGCGGGCATATAAACCATGTACACTAATTAGTGGCTGCGGTGATCGTATGCTAAGACGTCCGTTGCGGGTGCGCGCCGATGCTCGTAAACGGATAGGCGGAGCAGGCCATAACAGGACTTACGAATGAGCGCACAGTCACCGCGGATGCCGTAGGTGGTGCAGGAGTCCCCCGCGGACGCGCGCGTGCATTGCCGGCGCGCGCCGATGCCGTTGCCCGAGCATCCACTGATCTTGCGGTCGAGACAGTCATCGCACTGTATAGACTGAGCAGCGAAGGGACATGGGAGCGACGGACTAACCTTGGACTGCAAAGTCCAACCGAATGCGCGCGCAGGGAGGCGTCGGGTGGTTGCTCTTCTCCATCGTCGTGATGCCTACAGGGACGTTCATGGGGGGACGTCAAGCGGGCAAGAGCACGGAGTGGGGAGCTCGGGGGAGGTTGAGGTCGCGGAGGAAGCCATGGGGGATCGTCGTGTGTGGATAGCAGAGAAGAAGGAGGTGGGAACCGGAGCGGGGCGGATAGTCGAGGGCGGTGATAGTGGTGGTTGGGAGGAAAGAGCGAGGCGAGGCGAGGCGAAACGGAATGGGAAGCTGGACGGTGAGCGCGGAGCGCTAAGTGCGTTTGGCGCACAAAACGAAATACTTGGGTCACGGGGTCGTGGTGGTTTCTGAACTCGTGCCGGAATGTGCCTACGTAAGAACATTGAATGATCGGTCCTTTCCTCTCTATAACGTTAAGCGATCGGGAGGAAATGCGCGGGTGCCCGTGCTTGCATTGATAGGTCAACATGTCCGTAAGTCAACGCGTGAACCGATGGTTCGACGCGCGGATCCCCTAACGATGGCTCACGCGCGATGTAGTGATATTCTGTATCTTAGTTCAACGCGCGGATGCCCGCGCGTGAATTGATACTGCTGCAACGATGGTTGAGGAAGAAAAACAAGATTGTAATTTCAGAACTACGTGACATGTCGAGCAACAACGTATACGAGTACATCAAAAAGCGCCCACTTTTATGCGCGACATGGGTGCGGGCGTGGGGATAGCGGGCGTGGGGGCGTACAACGATGGGGGGGGCGGGGAGACGCGCGTGGGGGACGTGCGGGGACGATCGGGCGGGGAAGATGCGGGGGCGGGGGAGGGCGGGAGTGGAAAGACGGACACGTGCGCGCGGACAAGCGGGACGAGCGGGCGAGGAAGATGCGGGCGCGGAGAGACCGAGATGTACGGATGGACGCGGACAAGCGTGGGTGCAGAGACGTGGGCGCAGAGACGCGGGCGTACAAAGGCGCACCTACTCCTCACTCATGTCACCCTCGTCGTCGTCGTTTCGCGCATTGTTGACCTAAGTGTCCATGTGGTCGCCTTCTTCGGAGGATGTCGGCGTGTCGGCGAGGGACGCGCCGGGCGCGTTCTTATCCGCCCACTTAGCCAGCTTCTCCACCTCGGTGGCAAGGCCTGAGGCGTGGGACGCCAGAAGGTAAGTGATCCCCTCGAACCCCATCCAGCGGACAGCGTCTTCTGTACGTGCGGAATAGGACGGGCGTGTGGACGTAGACACGCGCGCAGAGGTGGACTGGAGAGCGGAAGAGACGAGTGCGGACCTGGACGCGCGGGTCGACGGGCGCACAGATGCGGACGCACGCGCGGAGGTCGCGGAGGTCGACGCGGGCCGCCGTTTATCGTGCGTCGTACGGTGCGGGACCGAGCGGGAAGATGCGGTGCGTGAAATGCGCCCACTTGCGACGGGGGGAGGGCGAACGGCGGCGGCAGGGACAGTGGGTGCGAGAGGAGGAACGTGCGAGGGCGCGGCTGAAGGAGTGGTGGGAGGCGCGGTGGGAGGGATGGGGTCCAAGCGGTAACTACGCCAAGACATGCCTGGCGATATGAACAACCAGTTGTGGTCATCTTCCACCTGGGGCAGCTTGATCCAGTCTTCCTGGATGCTCCCGAGGACCAACGGCTGCAGATCTTCGCGGGCCTTTTGCCTAAGGTCGCGGAACACGATGGCGGTGGCGAGGTCGCGCGCGTCCCGTCGGTCCCACTTTTCGTACACCGCGTAAGAGGGGATGTTGGGAAAAGGGCAGTTGAAGAGTGCTTCGGCCTCGGGGATGACGGTGAAGTCGAGCCCCCTGAGCCAGGTGAGAGTGTAGTCGGCGGCGCCCTGGGCAACGGCATCCAAGATGGGCGGGAGGTCAGCGCGGATGCGGATCGTTGAGTGGGCTAACCATCCCACAAATCCCGCATTCGGAACTGCCGGAGCAAGTGTGGTGAGGGAGGGTATATGGGGAGAAGAGGAGAAAAGGGACACACCGATGAACGCGCCGTCATGGCGGAGGCCCCATAACGTGCAATCGCGGTCGCAGTCGCGGCACTGGAGGCAAGGGCCCCCCATGTCCTGGATCTTGCGGCAAGTAACGTTGTCCTTAATGCAGGCGTCGCACTGATAGACGTGAGCGCAGTGCGAGGATAGCAAATGATGGGGTTTACCTCGCGGTCTGAGACCCAGGTCGGGTCTCCACAGGGCGGGGGTGGCAGCACTTCGATCTCTTCATCAACGAAGGTGTCGGGCACAGCGATGGGCATGAGGAAGAAGATATAGAGGAGGATGAGTCGGTGAAGGAACTTGGGGGCGGGGTCCTGCACGGAGGAGGGCGATAGATAGCGCGAGATAGCAGTCGCGGGGAAGCGATGTACAAACATAACCATACGCGCGCAAGCAAAGCGATACATAGCATGAGATCGGTCCACGATCGGAAGGCTGTGAAATCCCGGGTGGTCACGCGAGATTCGATCAATGCGCGGGCCCCGCGCTGTCAGATTCCCTAGGTGGACGTCCGCGCCCGCGCGTTGAACGAGTGACGATTGAGCACAGGACCACCTTGGTATATAGGGACCGATGCTATTCTTTGGTTTCCGTACGTAGCGCACACCCTCACAAACACGTGGTGTCGCTTCTTCAAAGGAGTTCGTTAGGAAAACGGGCTCGTATTCTTATAAGTACATGTCATATTGAACAACAGCATTTAAGAGTACATCAAGAAAGACGCCCGCCGCCGTGCGTGGCGTGTATGGGGGCGACTGGGACGGATGCAGGGTTGGGGACATGTAGCGATGAAGGGGTGCGGAGCAGGCGCGGGGACAAGGAGATGGACATGGGGCGGGGAGGAGCGAGGACGAGCGAGGACGAGCGGAGCGTGGAAGATGCGGGGCAGGGGCGCGCAGAGACGATGGGGGACCGGAGCGGGCGAGGAAGATGCGGGCGCGGAGAGACCGAGATGTACGGATGGACGCGGACAAGCGTGGGTGCAGAGACGTGGGCGCAGAGACGCGGGCGTACAAAGGCGCACCTACTCCTCACTCATGTCACCCTCGTCGTCGTCGTTTCGCGCATTGTTGACCTAAGTGTCCATGTGGTCGCCTTCTTCGGAGGATGTCGGCGTGTCGACACAGGTCGAGGGGGGCGCATTCTCTTCCGCCCACTTAGCCAGTCTCGACGTGGTGGTGGCGAGGCCTGAGGCGTGGAGCGCCAGCATGTTCATGATCCCCCGCAACTGCGTCCAGCGGACGGCGTCATCGGCAGCGTGGACGTAGCGGGCGGAGGCGAGAAGCTCCTCCATGTTGAGCCCTGGCAAGAGCGAGAGGTCGGGGAGAGTGGGGAGGGGGTATGAACGATCCTCGGCGGACCTGGATGAGCGCGCGGACTTCCTGGAGCGGGAGTCGTCGCGGTCGTCAGGGTCATCGAGCTTGCGCTTGCGCTTGGTGGATGGAGGTGCGGGGGAGGCGCTGCCCAAGGTGGACAAGGGCAAAGGATTGCGCTTAGGGGGCGCAGAGGTCGAAGCGCGTGCAGAGGTCGAAGCGCGTGCAGAGGTCGAAGCGCGTGCAGAGGTCGAAGCGCGTGCAGAGGTCGAAGCGCGTGCAGAGGTCGAAGCGCGTGCAGAGGTCGAAGCGCGTGCAGAGGTCGACGCCGAGTGACGTTTGCCGCGCGAGACCGAGCGGGATGATGCCGCGGACGCGCGCTGTCGGCCACTTGCGGTGCTGGCGGGGGCGGCGGGAGGGGCGGCGGGTGCGGGTGGAGGTGTGGCGACGGGGCTTCCGATCACATCCTCGCGTGCCTTTCGATAAGAAGTCCCATGCAGGATGACCTTCCAGCTGTGCTCTTCACCAACGAATGGCCCCTGTACCCATTGCTCTTGAATGCTGCCGAAGATCATGGGTGTGATAGCATCGGCAGCACGGAAAACGACGGCGGCGGCGAGGCGGCGCGCGGCGAGGCGGTCCCACTTTTCGTGCACCATGTAAGAGGTGATGTTGGGAAAGGGGCAGTCGAAGAGTACTCCGGCCTCGGGGATCTTGGTGTAATCCATCTCCCTGAACCAGGTGAGGACGAAGTCGGCTGCGCCCTGGGCGACGACGTCCGGTATGGGCGGGAGGTCATCGCGGATGTGGATGGTGTCGCGCCCAAACCAGCCGACGAAACCGACGTTCGGGACTGCCCGAGAAAGTGCAGTGAGGGGGGGGAAATCGCGCGAGAAGAATTGCGAACTCACGGATGAACGCGCCATCGCAGCGGAAGCCCCAGAGCGTGCAGTCGCGGTGGAGGCAGCGGTGGCAATGACCCTGGACCAGGGAGTCGTGGCAATGGCCCTGCTTATCCTTTACGCAGTAATCGCACTTTGAAACGTTAGTGCGGCGTGAGGATAGACGATGAAGAGGCCTACCCGGCGGTCCAAGACCCAGATCGGTTCTCCACAGGGCGGCGGCGGCAGCCATTGCACCGCCTTGACGAAGAAGCTGACGGGCACTGGGGTAGACCCGTGGATGGTGTCGGACATGTTGCGCGAGATGTTGAGGGGGTGAGGACGGCTGCGCGTGTGGGCAGAGGTGTGGGCGGGGGGTGGAGACGAAGGATGGCGATAGAGCGATCGTGGGAAGCGACGCACAACAATAATCAGGCCACAATCAGAAGGCCATGCATATACGGCTACTTCCGAAGACCGAGATGCCACGCGAGACTTCTTGACATCAGAAAATAGCGCTTTCGCGTGCCCGAGCAGTTGGCTATGTCATCTTGCAGGCCACATGCCGTCGGGCTGCCCCATTCCATGTCATACGTGTGCCGAGTGTAAAGCAAATATATGTGCAAAGCGTAAGAATAAATAATATACTATTGTGCTAGGGTGACTTCAGAAAGTAACACGTGGGTGATGCGGGGGCGAGACGGGGGTGAGGCTAACGATGCGGACGAGGTGGATACGCGGGCGTGCGGGGTAGGTGAGGGTGAGGGCGAGACGGGCGAGGGGCGGGCTAGAGGGAGACGAGCAAGAGCGAGACTGTGTGTGACGCGGCAGTAGCGCAATGGCGAGATAGGTGAGGGTAACGTGCGTACGCTGGTCGGAGGGGCCAGCGCGCACGACGAGCGCAGCGAGCGGTGGGACGCGCTCGAACTTGATGGGGGGCATGAGCATGGGCGCGCGCGCGGGAACTTCCATTGGAAAGGCGACAATGCGGAGTCAGCGGCGCGTAGGGGTGAGCGCGAGGGCCCTTGGGGTCGGTGGGGAGAAGGCAGGTCGCTCAGCGCGCGGTCAAGGGGCGTGAGCCCGTCGAGGTGGTTTGCAGAGGTCGTGTTGCGAGGGCCGCACGAGATATGAATGTTCCGCGATCGCACTTGCGTGTGAGGCCTCCTCGGCGGAGCGTGGGCGGCGTCCGGTCGTTTTTCTTAGAGGGAGAGGGAGAGGGATGTAACGCGGGGAGAGATCGGGCGCACGACGGAACTCACGCAGGGGAGACTCGTGGAGGTGTGTTCCTGTACTGGCCACCGAGAAGATCTCTCCTGCTCGAGGATGCGCCCATGGGTGGGGACGGGATGGAGTCGAGGGTATCGATGGAGAGGCGTGGATGAGCACGGAGGGGGTTTCTTCTCCATCGGGTAACTTGCAGTGTAGCAGGGAGCGGGTTGGGAGCGGGAACGACTTTCGATGCAAAGGGCGGAGGAGACGACCTGAGAGTGGACTCACCAAGGCAAAGGGAGGCCACAAGACCCTGGAAAACGGATTCGCATCCAAGGAGGTAGGCAACATGGCAATAACTACGGCGCACCGCGGCGCGCGCGATCGTTCGCACAGCATGTTCGTTTGGATGTGCTCGCGGCGGGGAGCACGTCACAGACGTGGTTCGGGCTCTGGTAGGGGTGGGCAAGGCAAGAACACGAGAGGGGCGACTCACCAGAGGGGAGCGGGCCTGTGGTAGATCGCCGCGGATCCAAGACTCTAATCTCTGTGCCGATAACGTCCGGGTGGATGCTCTCAGCGTGTTGAGTGTGTTCCAGGGGCTGCCGGGAAGGCGGGTGGTAAGGAGTGTTGTGGTCGTCGCGTGTGCAGCGCACGCGCGTAGCGGAATGGGTCAGCGCGTTCTCGGGGCGGCTGACGGGCCGGGCCGGGGAGGACCGGCCATGGACTTTGCCGGCTTAGGACTAATGAGCGCTCGCGTGGCCTGGGCGCGCGAGCGTCGATCACTCCCGTTTGGAGAGTCCCCGCATCCAGATATACTGGTGGGGGCTCGTCCGGCTTCCTCACGCATCTTGCTGCTACCCGCGCGCGTGAGGAAGCTGACCTTATCGTCTGCCAGACGCCCTACCGAGTACCGCCGCTACGTCCTTAACAAGGAGGATGGGGAGGAGGAGGGCAATGGTGCGCAGCAGTGTGGAGATTGCGGGTGTAGGCGAGATAGGCAATACACACAGAGAACAGCGAGTAACTTGCGCGAGGGTGCGAATGAGGGTGAGGGTTTATGCGGCGCCGTGGGCGAGTTCGAGGTCGGTGGTGCGGGAGAGGGCGAGGATGAAGACGTGAGGCTGCGGGCAGTGGCGCGGCGACGGGAACAACCTAAGCGCGCACAACCTGGTAGCGCACTGTGGGCGACAAAAAATCACGCGCAATGCAACAGGAAGGAGCGAGGAAGAGACCACGAACGAGGGCTGCAGCGCAGGGAGAGTGGCGCGGGAGATTCTAGCAAGACGTCGCGGTGAGATTTGCGATACGGTGATGCCGACTCGGGTAAGAGTCGACAAGGGGTGAGGGCCGAGGTCGAGTCCGTGTAGGCGTGAGACGCGGGACGTTGTGCGAGTGAACGAACACCAGGGGACAGAACATCCGAGGGTGTCGTGGAGGAGGAAGGGGACGGAATGCGCGAACGCGGAGGAGAGGAGAGGAGAGGAAGAGAAGCTAGACGTGGACGAGGGGCGCGCACGGGCGCTACGAAGGCGGTGGACGATGGACGATGGGCGACGGGCGATAGGCGACGGGCGAGGGCGATAGTCGATAGGCGGCGTGTACGATGAAGATGAGTGACGAAGACGATATGAGACGATACGAGGTCGAGTAGAGGCAAAGTCGAGGAGTGAGCACACGACGCACGCACAGAAATGCGAGGGAAATGAACTGAATAGCAACCAGTGCGAGTCGAGTCTAAATGCGGCCGGCGCGAGGGCGTGACTACGACAAAAACAAGCACCCGAAACGTATCTACAAATCTGGGTGTCATGGCAAGTGTCCGGAAAATAAGAGAAACGAGTGGCGGAGCGGGGCAACGAGCGTGGCTGACCATGGAGGCCGTGGAATGAGGGATACGAGAGGACGAAAAGGAGAAGAAAAAAGTGTGAATAGGTAGCTAAACATCAAGCCGGAACGATCGAGGGGGTCGGTGTGGCGTTCCGTAGGGACGAGGGTCGAGGATGCGAGGGACGAGGATGTGCCAGGCGCGAGGGCGCGGAGCTCGCGCGGGCGTCTGATGGACGCGTGCACGTAGTACCAGCGGCGGTGGATGCACATCAACGGCAGCAACGACGCTGCGACACGACCATGCCGGTGGAATGGCAACTTCCCCGTGCACGTCTTTTGACACATGCTAATTGTGGGGATGGTGGTGCGGCCGGGGCCTGGGGAGGCGGTGGGCGAGGCGCAGACCGTAGAGGATGAAGTGGGGGACTCACCAGAGTAGTGACGCAAGCGAGACGGGCGAGACGGGCGACGCGGATGGGGCGAAATGTGAGCGAACACAGGCGACGCGGGGGTGAACGCGGGCGACATGGGGGCAAGACGGAGGTGAAGTGGGCGACGCAGACGAAGTGGAATCGTGGGCGATATAGGCAAGGTGTGCGATGCGGGCGCGAGGCGTGCGAGGTGGTTGAGGGCGAGGGCGATGCGGGTGAGGGGAAGGGAGACACGGGCGAGGGGAAAACGGGCAAGATCGAGGTGGGTGAGGCGAGGCGGGCGAGGCAGGTGATGTGGGCAAGGGGCGAGACGGGCTAGGTGCGGGATGCGGGAGGTGCCGGCGCGAGGAGGGAGACGTGGGCGGCGCGGAAGATGCCAGCGACGCGGGCGAACGGGGGTGACGTGGTGACATGGGTGCGAGATGTGGGCGAGACGGCAGGTTCTTTTGCGTCGTACCCATCGCGCCGAGGGTGCCGTCCTGGTGGACGAAGACAGATTGTACCTGTCCGAGCGCGAGTGTGAGAGCGCGTGCGTCGGCACCGAGACCCGCGTGGGCGGGCGAGAGAACGGTGCGGGCGCATCGAGTGGGCCCCGTCGGTGCGCATCGCGCGGACGTGGGCGATGAAGTGGTGCGGGTCCGTTTGGAGGAAGAGGACTTGGAGGCGTCTTTGTGGTCTAAGTCGGAGAGGAGTCGGAGAGGGACATTGTACGTCCGGAGCGCGGATGGGGTTGACAAGGTCGCGTCTGCGCCTCCGACGCCTAGTGCACTGGGGCTGTCCGTGTCCATAGAGGACAGCGGTGTTGGCATGTGCGCGCGAGAGGACGACGTAGGACGACTCCCAGCCAGCTGCGATACCGTGTATCCTTCTGTCTCCTTCCAAAAGTCCGCCGAGTCGTCCAGCTGGTCGCGTTTCAGGCTTCTCCACAGTCCCAAAAATAATGAGGGGTGGCGAGGCCGCGACGAGAGCACATCGTGGAGGCCATGCGAGGGGATCTTGAGACCAGGAGGGAGAAGGTGGTGGCAGTCGAGGCGAAGGGAGCACAAGAGCGAGGTGAGTAATGGCGAGGCGGGTGAGTGCGCGACGGGCCAGGCGGGAAATGCGGGCAAGGCGGCGAGGCGGGCGAGACGGACGGCGCGTGTGCGAGACACCGGCGAGGTAGGCAACGTGGGCGAGGTGATCGGAAGGAGGAGAGGGAAAAGGCGCCGGCGGGGATGGCAGCGCGAGAAGATATGGAACAGACCGCGGATGCATCCGCACCTGCCGACGGGCTACTGCTGTTCCGAGTGCCCACAGCGAAAGCTGTGCCTGCTTCGTGTTTTGATGAGTAGCCTTCAGATTCAATCCCTTGCACGACTGAACACCAAAAAAGCCAATCAATAGCGGGAAAAAGAAACACACGGCTTGCCATGTAAGTAAACTGGGTACACATGAGCCTCGCGCCTGGACGCGCGCCGGAACTCAACGCGAGCAACCGCGACTGCGCGCGCCCACCCTACACGTCGCCTACGACCCCTACTTCTCGGTGTTCTTCGGCAAGTGGGTGGCCATGAAATCAGCGAGGCGGCTGAAATCTGTGGCGAGGTTGCTGACGAGCCTGTGGGCCTCGATCCACGTGGCCACATCTCCCTTGGCGTGGACGTCCTGGAGTGTCGCCATAAGCCTAAGCCCGTCGAGGACGGGGATGGTGGGAGGGACAGGGTCCGGGTCCGTCACCGATCCGGACGTCCGCGCGGCCTTCCTGGGGTTGGAGATTTCCTGCTCCTCGTCCGCCTCGTTGCCGCGGGCCGCCTGTTTGCGCTTCCGCGGATTCGATGGTCCAGCGGCGGAGGCGTTGTGCATAGCAGCTGTGCGCGATCGGGTAGTCACCGTACGCGACACGGTCTTAGCCTTGTCGGACGTCGCGCGTGACTTGCGCTTCTGGGCAGCCGAAGTGGGTGGGGCAGGAGCAGCGGGAGCGGGAGGCGCGGCGGGAGCGGGGAACGTGCGCATACCTCGGTAAGTGAGATTCCAAGGTCGTCGGCTCCAACTGTGCTCAAACTCGGATGTGGGCAGCTCATCCCACCAGCTACGTACGCTGCCGAAGACCGTTGGTTTCTTGACGTTAAGCTTGTGGAACAGAACCCGGGTGGCGTAGTCGCGCGCACCCTGTCGATCCCACTTGGTGGACGCGGTGTACGACCGCAAGTCGGGAAAGGGGCGGTCGACAGCAGGGTTGTGGCCTGGTGCGGGGTAGAGCTCTTCTTGGGTGAGCCAAGTGAGCGTGAAGTCGGCCACACCCTGCGCGATGATATGTACATGCTCGGGGAGGCCGGTGAGGATCTCGATACGGTTTTTCTCGAGCCATCCTACAAACCCGACCCTCGGCACTAAACCAAACCATGGAATTAGGGATGGGGGTAAACGCGGGATAAGGGCAACCGGACTCACCTATGAACGCGCCGTCCGCGCGGATACCATAGACGGTGCACTGCCCGACATCGCAAGTGGTGCACTGACCAGGTTGTGGGCCTTCCGTGCACGAACCAAAGCTTCCAGCGCAAATGTCGCACTGGTATTAGTCAGCACAGAGCGGGAAACGTTTGGGTGGGCACGTACGAGGCCTGCTAGCACCCAGCGACTGGGGCCGGGTGGCGGTACCCGTCCATTGACCGCGGTTGAGCTGTAGCGGAGACTTTCAGGGATAGGCAAGGGCGCGGGGGGAGGGACGACGGAAGGCGACTGGGGGTGCGAGGAGGAAGACATCGCGTGGCAGGGCGGGGACGAGTGGGCGATGGACAGCGAGGAGAGGGCGTGGCGGGAGTAGAGAGCAAAAAGAGGTTCGGGGGAAAACGACCCCAACCCAAGTTCGCCGGTTAGGCGAGGAACACGTGCACAAAGGGTCCAAGGAGAAGCGTAGCGCGAGCGTCCAAAGAATCCAAGGTGCGGCCCGACCACTCCGGGCCGTCACCACTGGTGCTTCCTCGGCCTCACCCTAACGCCCAGTGGAAGTCACGCAACATGACATTACGTGGTAATGTCTTCCGCGCGACTCTAACTCGCGTGGGTGCAGGAGCGACCTAGTACTGTCTTGGTGCGGGTGCGTGCTGCTGTGAGTCCGCCGACTCGGCATCGCGTCGAGAGTGTCGAGAGAGTGTCGTGAGATAGACGCGGGTCGAGTAGAGACGAAACACGAGAGCCTCCAGCACACGAAGATGAGTAGTGAATGGTCCGTAGCCAGAACTGTACAGTAGCTGATAACGTAAGCCAGCCTCCATCGTCTGAGTAACCACACGGAGAGATCTATCCAAGGGAGAGATCGCGAAGTGAGAAATGAAGAGGCGCCAACTATCCGGCGCGAACGGAGAAGATGGTAGCTGCGCGCGCGCACGATCGCGGATGCCTGTCGTCGTGCTTGTCTCGACGCGTGGGCCTGAGTCCGCGCTGTCCTGTCCTAGGTGCGTGAGTCCTTTACCTTACAGCTGCCGATGCGCTCGGCGAGGTAGGGTGTGTCCGCATCTGCGTCCGCCATTGTGGCCGGCATCACGCATCACTCTCCTCTGTGTCCGCAGCAGGGATAGTATAGGCTCCACGTCCTGGCATGGAAAGCACAGCGCTCGGCGCGGGTTCGGTAGAAGTTAGCCCCACCATTGCCCGCGGGGTCTGTATGCACCGCGGTGCATGTAATCACCAAACACGTCCGTCGGCCCGTCAGGTGCGCCCTACTCCTGTGAAGGATCCTACCAACACATATCGAGCCTTCGCTGACAAATTGTCAGTGTCGATGGCGCCGCGCGCGGACACATGGCACGTGCGCGCGGGCACATGGTACGTATTCGGAGCCACTGGCTTTGTGTCGACCTCTGTTTTATCGTGGTTTAAACTGGGGTTTACACAAGTTGAATCGCGCGGGCAGCGGCCCGGCACCAACCCGTACCCAACCGGACGAGCGCGGACGACGGCGCCGCTCAACGCTCACCTCCGCTTTCGACCAGCACGGACCAACGCGTTGCAGCGACATTTCGTCCTCAGAGCACGCTATGCTCACCTAGCCGCCGCGCACCACCATGTGCCTCCGAGGCGCGCGCGCGCCATGACGCGGTGCTCCCCGCTAAGTGACATAATCACCCGCCTCCTCCTCCTCCCCGCGTTCCGACGCGTCTCCGCCCCACGCCACTAGCGGTGTCACGGCATTGCTTGAGGGGCTGAAGTCACCAACCTCCTCCTCCTCCTCCACAGCCCGGGTCCACGACCCCTGACGGTCGCCCGATGAGCCTGCGGCACACGCGGCACGAGGCGCTCTCACCGGGCAGACGTCGAAGGGCGCGAGGCGGCTCCGTGCTAGCCCAACCTTTCGGTGCTGCTGCCGGATGAGCAGGTCCGGTTCCCTCGCGCTCGTCCCGTCTCAGTACTGCTGACACCTTTCCGTGCTGCTGCCACACGCGAGTCGAGGATTTTCGAGCTACCCTCCACTGTGCCCACCCAGAATCTGTTTCTTTGTATTTTCTTTCTCGTATCTATCTACGTATGTAGCCATCCGTTTGCCCCATCCGTTGGAAAACAAAATTCCAGAGCAGACGACGCTGGGCGCCCGAGTCCCGCGCTATTTCTCTTCCCTTTGCTCGCGTTCTAGTCTGCCACGTCCCGGTGAACCTCCTTCGCCTCTGCGTTAGAACAGGCCACGGGCCTACTAGTCGCTCAGCTGTCCATTCAGTGCCTAGACATACGGCGGGCTCTCTGGAGTGAGGGTATCTGAAAGGACTTAGGTTAGGAGTGGTGGAGATCGAGGTCGTGCGTGAAGACCACAAGCGGGTACGGAGAGCGCTGTGGAGCGGCCGTGTGCGCTGCTGTACTACGATGATGGAGTGTCAATCCATAAGTACTCTTGGGCGGGTCGCGATGGGTACGAGCGGAGGAATAGACGAGATGCGCGAGGGCGAGGGGGGTGAGAGTAGGGCGGCGGCGCGTGTGCTAGCGTGAACGGTGATGTGCAGTCAACTCTGCGAAGAGTCGAAAGGGATGAGGGCGAGTGAGCGAGCTCGAGTAAGCGTGAGACGCGGGAAGTCGGAGAGTGAACGAAGAGAACAGATACGACGCGCCGCGTGAGGAGCGAGCGCGAAGAGAGAATGGATCGGGGGATCGCGTGAGCGCGAGGAGGACGAGAAGGGAATAGACGCGGGGTGAAGAGACGAGATCGCGCGCACGCGCGGCGCTGGCGAAGGCGAAGGGAAGGTCGAGGTCGTGGGCGAAAGCGTGGGCGTGGGCGAAGTCGAAGGCCGCGGCGCTGGCGAAGGCGAAGGCGAAGGCGAGGTGAGCACACAGCACGCGCAGACGAAGCGGGAGAGTGAAAAACTATCCATCAATAAGCAAAACGTGAGCCTAAGTACATTCGACTCACGGGGCGAGTATGTAGACAGATCAATGTACAGTCCGAGACACGAAAATGTACGAAATCGAGACCGAGAATGAAAGGGC
>NW_025954615.1:0-19498 GCF_022376455.1 Epithele typhae
GCAGGAGCTACTTACATTCCTCCTCTGGCGGGCTTAGGCCAAAGTATGACCGCAATGTCACTCGTACCGGTCGCAAGCGCATTGTTGGGACCGGTCGTCGGTCTGCGGCTGCCAAGGCGGCTACTAGTCACTTCAGTGTTATGGTCAAGGGTCTCAGCCAGGTATGGACACTCTGTTGAGAAATGCCACATATCTAAACCAAGCACCAGCTCTTCGCCGCTGGCCCTCCGGTGGTCAAGCAAGCAACTTACGAGGACCTTTCAAAAGACCAGCTTGGAGGATGGGAGATTCACGCCCAAAATGGCACCGTGGACAACGTCGCCATGTCCGAACTCGAGGCATTCCGCCAAATCCGCGAGTTTTTATCCTATCTCCCGTCATCTACCCACCTCCTTCCTCCCACACGACGGACTTCCGATCCTTCAGACAGAAAAGAGGAGGAACTCATTTCTATCATTCCACGAAGACGAGCTCGCGCTTACGACGTGCGCCGGCTGGTGTATCTCATCGTCGACCGAGAGATACATGTTTCCGCCAATGCTACAAACTCGTCAGTGCATCACGCAAACCCTTTCTTCGAAATTGGTGCAACATGGGGCCGTCCCATCGTCACTGGGTTCGCAAGGCTTCAAGGACGGTCGGTCGGAGTTCTAACAAGCGACTGCATGGTCGGCGGAGGGGCAATCGACGCGTTGGGATGCCAAAAAGCGGCGCGGTTCGTGAACCTCTGTGATCACTTCGGGTAAGTCTCGCAGCCCTGCATAACCCAGCATTCCGTTCTGATTTATGCTTCCATAGTATACCCATCCTGAACTTGGTGGACCAGCCTGGCTTCGCGGTCGGTACGTGTTCTCTTTTCTGCGACACTTGTCTCAAGCGGCGCTGATGAGGGTGTCGCAGGTTCTGCAGCGGAACACGCAGCGACTATCCGCCATGGAGTAGCAATCATGTCGGCCTTGTTTCATGCCACTGTGCCCATTTTTACCGTGATCATTCGGAGAGCATTTGGAGTTGCTGGAGGTGCGTTCGCGGATCCTGGTGACGGCTTGAATACGCGGGTCGCATGGTACGTGTTGTGTCCACATCTATTCGGGGCGCTAGCCGATCCGCATATTGAAATACAGGCCGTCGGGAGATTGGGGTAGCCTGCCGCTCGAAGGCGGCATCGAGGCGGCATACAAGCGGCAGCTCGAAGCAGCACCCACCCCAGTAGCGCGGGAAGCGATGATGAAAGACTTGCTCGCCAAGTTCGAGCACGTGCGCGACCCTCTCAAAACGGCGCATTCATTCGGGATCGAAGAGATCATCGACCCGAGGGACACTCGACCTCTTGCGTGCGAGGTGCGCACCTCGGTATCTTCGAGTGGTTCGACGGTCTGACGAGACGACTAATCTTTGCAGTGGATCACGCACGCATACGAGCATTTACTTCCTCCACGACTGCTTGCCCGTCAAGGTGGAGCGCCAGCAACTAGAACCAAGTACAAACTGTAACGCTGCATAATATCCATCCAGCTACCTCTTGAACACCATCTTCTCCACCGTCCGACATGCCGGGTACAGAACCACCGCCATCGCAAAACCCACAAACACACCGATGTCGCCCGTGCCCATCGCAGCAATTGGGCCCTCGTACCACGCCTGCGACATGCACGGCATGATGATCCCACACGCGGACAGGAACACGAGGATTGCAGCGAGCCCGGGGGGCAGCGCGCGGGGGAGCGCCCACGCGGTGACGTCGTACGCGGCCCACGCGCCGCGGTGGAAGAGGACGTGCTCGACGACGACGATCGCGGCGAAGACGGTAGACCAGTAGCCGATCACGTTGAGGATGTTGACGAACGTCTCGTAGAAGTGGCGCGCGCCGAGGATCGCGACGGGGATGAGGCTGCGCGTGTCTCGTGAGCGGCTCGAATTCAGGAGGGGTTGAATGGAGACGCACATGGCCTCGGAGACGACGGTGTAAACGTAGCGCGGGACGCGCGCGAACCAGGTGTGGATCGTCATGAAACTCGACGCGAAGGTGTACATCGTCGGCGCGCACGCGCTCGGGATGAAGAGCGCGATGAGCACCGTCAAGAACTTGCCGAAGCCGCCGGCGGGCGAGAGCACCGCCTGGACGAGCCCGCCGACCGAGTTCCCATTGTCGAAGCCTGCTTGCCACGATGGGACGGCGGGCGCCGCCGCCGCGAAGGCGGCACCTAACATATGAGCGACGAGCTGCGCCGTCTGCGGTGTTAGTGGGGACGATAACAGAGGTGCTGGGAATGCTCACGCTGGCACCGAGAAAGCCCGCGTAGCTGTACAGGAAGACGCGGGTGCTGGACGCTTTGTTCGTGTGGTAGACCCCATAATCGGGCGTCATCATACACCAACTGATCACGCTGGAGGCGACAGTGGTGGCGAAAGAGATTATGGAGGCTGCAGAGGCCGGCTCAGCAGGAGCCGGAATGCTGCTCCCCAGATGTTTGCCGCCAATTCCAAGCATGACGATGAAGGTTATGACACTAGGTATCCATGCCACGGTCTCGTACCAATGGATGACGCGATACCCGAAAAAGGTGACCTGGAAAGGGATTTCAACGGTTGATAACATGGAAGCCCCAGTGAGAAGCCCCACTCACAACGAGCGAGATAACGCCAATGATGATGATGCCCAAAGTGTCGTCGAGGTGTCCGTTGGATACACTCGCGAGGGTTTGGCCGCCAATGATACAGTTGAGGATAAGGAAGCCTTGCATAGAGAACACGGTGAATGCGCTAGGGATGATGGAACCGTAATACCTGACAGAACATGAGCACAGCAATACCTATGGCGCCAAACGATGGACGTACCCCCAGGAGTATCGTGCAACAACCATAGAACGCATCCCAAGCTTGGGGCCGAAGAGGGCACTGCAAATTGGGTTTCAAGATAACTCGAAAGTGCAGGTTTGCACCAACTTACAAGTAGGCAGGTATTATACAAGCACTGAGACATATTATCAGGCTTCTTTCGATATCAAATCACGAAGGGGGCTCACATGAGGTCGACGACGACGAGAATGATCAGGGAGTCGCGGATGCCGAGGCCAAAGAATGCTGGACCCGCACTACCCGTGCCGAAGCTACCAACAGACTTCTAGGTGAGTGCTTGGGCAGAGCCGACATTGAGCCGGCGTACGTTAGAATGTTGATGTTTGCAGAGAACCAAACAAAGAACATCTGGTATAGTTTTGTGTCATTCCTATCCTCCAGAGGAATGGGGTCGACACTAGTGCAAGAAAAGTAAGGCATGCAGCGCAGACCAAGACAAACGACGACACTTGGGGTAAATGCGCATGATACACTGACCCGTTAGTCTCTACGCCCCAGCTCGCCATGAAGGCGGTCGTTTTCTTTATCCATGACTGGTTCGTGGAGGTCGTGATTGGATCGTGCACCTTGCTGTCGACGCTGGACATCTTCTCGTCGCCGTCCTGCGAACCCATGGCTGCTGGGGGCACCTGTGGTGGTCGTCCGAGGGAGAGCGAGAAGAGGTCAGGCGCGCGGATTGAATCGTTATCGCGTGATGCTTGCTTACCTCCACCTCGCCGCCGCTCGCTTCACCTCGTAATCGGACTGCAAAAAGTACTGATCCTTTGCTCGCCGCCCGCGTGGAAAGACGGCCCGGTGGCCGATGCACTCGGCGCTTGGTGCGAGTACCAAATTCGATCCTGCTTATATGCCAGTGCCAGTGTTTAACGTTTGCTCCTCGCTCTCACCCATGACCTATAAAACCGAACAGATGCCCATCACGATCCCGGTCCAATTGATCTCGTCGCCGAAGCTCACTCACCTCGTCAAGACGTTCGCGGCTCCAACGCGTTTGGCAGAGACTCTTCCGGTATCCACCACATCAAGAAAAGAAAAAACAAGGCCGATAACCAGCGTGATAGCGAAGACAATGCGGTTTACGGGGCCGAGATCGAGTGTTCTGTCAGGCAAAAGAGTTACTAACTGATGCATTCGCATCCAGAAGGTATGAGGAGTCACAGCGTCGTACACCTCTTGATCCGTTCATGCGCAAAGATCGTGGCGACCTGCGATGAATACGTGTGAATGGCTTCTGACATGGCAAAAACGACGTCTAGATTGTGATATGAGATACGCAAGAGTCGTTCAGGAAAGCGCAAACCATACCATTCCCGCCCATTGAACCCACGAACGAAATTATGTCCTCGGGGAGGATCTCTGGAACGCCCCACAACGTACGGCCCAGCGCATGCCGCTTCTACGATCTTAATCCCGAAAGCCTCCGTGAGGGACGTGTTCAACACGAAGATGAAGCCTTGCACGAGCAACAAAGACATATCAGCGGCGCTTACATCACAAACGTCGCTGTGCTTAACTGGCCCGAGCATCTCGATGTGGTCGTGGGGACCGACGTCTCCACCTGTACACAGGCGAAGTTGGTCATTGTTGTTCAGTCGAGGGCCCGTGCGGCATACCCATGAGGGAGCGAACATCGATTCCTTTGTAGAAAGCACTGAACCAGTGATTATTTGCAGACGTTCCACATTTCTCTCACTTGGCATGGCGCTTGTCTTTGAAGGGGAGCGCCGTCACGTGAGTTATTATTGTCCGTCGGGCCTTCGACTGAGGAAATCACTACCTTCTTGTTCTAACCCGCTTCCGTGCTTCGACAGCTTCTCGTCAAAAAGGCTTTAAAACAGGCGAGGATCTCGCCATAGTTACGGCTATCTATGGTTCGCTGCCATTCACAACCACTAGCCATCGTGGCAAGCGTTTCAATTCGTTTTCTCGGCGAGTGGCGCGTGGACGCGTTAGAGCGGTTCCCTTCTACATACACACTCGCACAATACACAGTATTGTATCGTGCGTGCTATGGGAACCGTGGCATTGCTACTGACAACACCCTGCTGTATATATGAAGGCATGAGAGAACGGATTCTGCTTCATTGTCCAGCCCATTTTCATCTCTGACGGTATGTCGCTCGATTGTTCCATGTTTTACATTCCCACCCATTGTAATAGTCAGCCCGCCCACCAGACATGGACGGCCACCACCAGATCGCCCCTGGCGCTCACGTGGGAGCGTATTGGAGGTATGGTATTTCCTCAGGATCAGATCCAATTCTCTGATCCTTGTATGCAGAGCGCATTACGATGGGGTTGAACCATCTTCTCATCGTAGTATCTACTACGATGCAAGAGCAGAGCCGATGATGACCTGCGGGATCTGCTGCTCCGATGTGGAGATACCCACACGAGGAATGAACTGGTCGGGGCAGCCTCCCGGCATTCGACCGGGCATCGTGGTTCCGTGTCCCGCACAACACTCCTTTTGTCAAGCCTGTCTTGCCAAGTACATAGGCGACTCGGTCGATCCCAGAGGCAACGGTGCCGGTACCAGCGCTGTCGTGTTTCCATTGACATGCCCAAGATGCGCTTCATCAGGTGCGTGGCAAGGAGATATCCCTGACCGCATTGCCAGGGCGGTGTTACTCCCCGGATCCCGTGTCATGGAGTTGTGGGTGGGTCTATCGCAAGCACCCCTGTTGCGGACTGTTCCTGATGATGCTTCTACAGGAGATGAAGAAGACTCTCGACACGATGAAGACTTTTGAATGTCCAAACCCGGATTGCTCAGCTGTGCTCAACGAAGTCGAGCTCTCTGGGAGATTCAGAGATGCTCAGAAGACCTGTTCTGAGTGCCACACCAGGATCTGTGGTTCATGCCGTGTCGTATGGCACCAGCGTAAGTAATCATCCGCGTTAATAGAAAGGTCAATTCTCACTGCTAGTTCAACTTTTAGGTCTGACTTGCGCGGAATTTCGAGTATGTTTTGTCCCTCTGATTGCTACCACACATTAACTTACGCTATCATCTGCAGATGCTTCCGACTGTTCGGCGATCTCCTCGCACCAAGCAGACGTTGCAGCTTTCCGATGTGAGATGTTCGTTCCCGTTCAACGGCATGGGTTCTGACGTTTTCAAAAACAGCATGGAGGGTGGACGAGGTGTTTGAACTGTCGTTCAATGGTAGTCAAATCTGGCCAAACCCACACCCCTTGCGCCTGTGGCGTGAATGTTTGCCATCGATGTGGAGGTGGGTAGTAGTTCGTTGCTTGCGGCACATTCGCCTGAATAACGCTTGGACGGTCAAATCAGCGATTTGGGACGTGACACGCGGTAAATGTAGTGCCCGCTGTCGTCTACGCCGCCAGCAGAGCACTGCCCAGACACTTCGTCGGGCCTCGCCGCCGCCGCTGCGCCGGGATCTCGACCAAGCCTATCAGGTCGATCGCAGTGAATCACAACTCCGCGAACAGTATGCTCGGAGGCGCACGCATGTCGACGGCCTCACGGTTTTACACACTGGTGCCGCTTTCCCGCCTTATCCCATTGCGCAGAACGGCTTCGTGGACACAACGCCGGGCAACGCCGGGATTGTCGACCCTAGGGACGTTGCCTTCTGGGGCGCCGAGAATTCGCTCCCAACGTACCAAGATGTCCTGGCTCGAAGCCCCAACGGTTTCGATGACACGTTTATTGTCGGAGGTGGAGGCCCCGGTTGGCAGCAGCCGGCACCTCCTCCGTACAGCCGTGGCGAGTCCTTTTCGCATGGTGGGCTCCGCTGCTTTCTGTGTTTTGTTAAGGATGCTGATGCGGCGAATATGGTATCACAGCGGTCATAGCTCCCCACCAGCGAGCTCTGAACATGGCGCCATCGATGGCTCCGCTAGCGGCCTGCCGGTTCTGCCGGGGCCAATTCGCGACAGCTTCTGACCGGGACCTCCACGAGCGCAGCTTCTGCCGGGTGTCACGGAGCTGGCACAACCGACTCGGTGGCATCAACCCCTTCCGGAATTTCTGGAACTAGCCACGGCGCAGCCATGGAAAGCCAGATGGTCGGTGAAGAGGAATCCAGGCTGCGAACCTTTCGCTGTTGCAAATGTCCGGCCAGCTTTATGCCGTGACTTTCACACATTCTTTTTATCCATCCGCCATTGTAGAGCACGAGAATGTAGGGGATTCTAACGACTTACGACATTACGACTCACGATATACCACAATTGTTCATCGTAGCCTGTCCCGAACGTTACTATTTGGCGCTGCTCGACCGATACATCACGTCCCAGGTGGTCTTCCCACGCACCCGTGAGCGCCGCGGGGAATGATGCGCATCGTTGTCAAGTCCGGCGAGCAGCACGGGAGGTGCACGTGGTTTGTTGCCAGAAGCCTAACGCTCGCCACACCAGCTCGCCCGTGACGTCAGCAGGCTGCAGCACACATCGGAGTTGAGGGTTTTGTGCTCCGACAGAGGATCGGGGACCTCGGAGATCGAACCTTGACAGACGCCACCCGAGTCGTCAGTGCGCGTCTAGAATTTTGTACACCTGCATTGCTCATTGCATCTCCCGCCCCAGCCCTCTCCGGCATCATCGTCCTCGTCTCTCCGCGTCCCCGGCTTTATCGGTATGTGGCCCCCCAACGTCGACGACGCGTATCCTTGGACTGAAGACGCATATCCAGTACCACCATGACCAACACCTCTTCTGTCAATCCCTCCGAGGTTGGCTGGCAGTTCGTGCCGCAGTACTACACCTTCGTGAACAAGCATCCCAACCGCCTCCACTGCTTCTACACCAAAGAATCCACCTTCATTCACGGTACGGAGGGCGAAGATGGCACTCCTTGTTTCGGGCAGCAGGTGAGCGAAGCCTTCTTGCTGCCCCGCTTGCGTCACGCGAATGGATCCCCCACACCGCGCCCCCGCCACGCACGTTGCCTTCGTCGATTGGATGCAGTACGGCTATTCGCCGTCCTGGATCCGTCGATCTCTTTGATCCCCACCCCCGTTGGCTACCCACAACTTCACGGCCCGCGTGGCTTGTACGACGGGTTGTCTGCATTCAGTGCATGAGAGTGGCACAAGCGATGTCTATCTGGGACCCTATTACCCCAGCATACTCTACAAAGCCTACACGGCAGGTGCCGTCCGTTGTGCTGTCTTCCATCCAATTCTGAGTCTCTGGAGGCCGAGACGTGAGCAGTGGTATGGATGATGTCACACCTGGCATAGGTGTAGTAGACGCGAAGCTGCGAAGTTATTCGTGTCGTTCGTCGTTGTTGTGCGTGCGCAAAAGCGTCCGTAAGCTGACCTGGACTGCCTTCACAGGAAATTCACAACAAGATCACGTCCATCGGCTTCCAAGATTGCAAGGTCTTCATTCACTCGGTCGATGCTCAGTCTTCTGCGAACGGCGGCATCATCATCCAGGTCATTGGTGAAATGTCGAACAAGGGTGAGGCGTGGAGAAAATTCGTCCAGACATTCTTCCTCGCCGAACAGCCCAACGGCTACTACGTTCTGAACGACATCTTTCGTTTTTTGAAGGAAGAATCCGTCGAGGAGGGCGAAGAACTGGAGGAAGAAGCCCCGCTCGTTTCCGTACCCTCGTCTCCCACCCCTCCTCCTGTGGAGCCCGAGCCCGTCCCTACCCCCACGCCTGCAGCCGTCCCCCCGGTCGAGGAGAGCGCTCCCTCACCTGTTCCTTCCCCACCCCCGCAACCTCAGGTCAACGGCCACACGCCTGAAGTAGAAGTGGAGCCTACCCCCGCCGTTGCTGAGCCCTCCCCAGTGTCATCTCCTGAACCCACTCCCGCCGCCTCTCCCGCCCCTCCCCCTTCTGTCTCTCCTGCACCCCCGCCCTCACAACCTCCCGTCGCTGCAGCTCCTCAGCAGCCTCAGCAACCTCCGTCACAGCCCCAGGCCCCCGCCGCACCTGCCCCTGCCCCTGCTCCCTTGGCGCCTAAGTCATGGGCATCGCTGGCAGCAACCGGTGCGAAGAGCTGGGGTTCGGCCGTTGCTAGCACGCGAGGTACGAGCGAGGCTCCGGCTCCCAGCAGCGTGTCGCCGTCGCCCATGAGCGGCCCGCATTCGCCCGCCCCCCACGTCGGCCGCCCCATGCCAAGGCAGGATGCGCAACATCCCGCGTACGTCGCCGCTCAAAACGTCGCCACGCCGCAGTGTTTCGTCAAGTCCGTGACGGAAAACGTATCGGACCAGGCTCTGCGTGCGACGATCACCGCCCGTTTCGGCCCCATCAAGGAGCTTGAAATCGTGCGGAGCAAGGCCTGTGCATTCCTCGAGTTCCAGCAGCTCGATGCTGCGAAGCGTGCCATCCTCACGTCGTTGCCCATGGCTCAGGGTGGCGAGGGTGGCATTCGCATCGAGACCGACGGCGGTGCTGGACAGGCGCGCATCATCGTGGAGACCCGCAAGGAACGTGGCGACCGGCCACCCCCGCGCGCGCCGCCCATGAATGGTGACCGCGGACGCGGCGGCTTCCGGGGACGCGGCGGCTCTGGTGCACGCGGTCGCGGCGGTCCGCCCCCCAAGCAGTAGGCTTGAGTGGTCGCGGAATGAGCAGGGGGGTTAGGAGGAGATCGCGAGGTCGCCCGAATCAAAAGTACACAAGGTGCTCTGTTCAATGGTGGTAGGGAGGTAGTGGGTCGCGCCGGGTATTCGCTGTGGAGGACGGCGTTGGTGAGTATCCGGCCGGTCCTGGGGACCGCAGGTTGGGGCGTGGGTCGTTGGTCGTTGTTCATGTTGTCTTCGTCTGGCCTCGGACTCGCTAGGTCGCTGGCGCGTCGCACTCCACACTCCCTCGTCGATTGAGTATGTACGCACTAATCATATGGGGGTCGTCATATTGAGGGTCGCTGTATGCGGGGAAGTGCAGAGAAGGCGGTCGTTGTATGCGCGAGCTCTCTAGCGGGGCACTGCCCAAGCCCAGGTGGGATCGAAGAGCATGCAGCAGCACGGGGTGTAGAGAAACGAGACAGTTATAGGCGCATGTTATAAGACGTTATACGGCGTGAGTTTTTTAAGAGCCAACGTCCACTAAATCCTACGGCGGTATCATCACGATATCGTCGGCTCGCTTCGTGCGTACCAACGCCGAAAGCATGACTTGCTGTTCTCGTTCCGAAACTGGAATGGAGTCGACGTTATGATATCCAAAGTACCCGAAAGCAGCTTGCATTCCAACTTAAAGGAGAGACGTGTCGAGTACAACATTATGTGGGGTATATAGCATAGTCTAATGCGGGTACTGTAGCAGCACATGTAATCGTCAACTCAGTTTTCCGGCTTCCGCGATACGACGAGGTACATGGGCGTGAAGAGCTCAAGAGAAGCCAGTCAGAACGAGTTATTTCCAGCAAGGACAAGGAACGGACCTTCTCGCGACCGCTCTTAACGAGCGCGTCCGCCGCAATCTTCAGCGTCTCACCGACCTCGAAGGTCCCCTTCGGCACGATGCCGAACTTCTCGATGAGCCAAAGCCCATGATGTGTGACAAACTTGCCGCTCGAGCTCATCCGCCAGACGGTGAAGACGTCCCAGAGCGTCTGCGCCTTGAAGATGTCACCCTCAAGCGGGTAGTACCACGGCACGTCGTCGCCGCGGTCCGCAAGGTCGTCCTCGTACTCGACCTCGAAGCCGACGTCGCGCAGCGCGGCCCGGGCGTTCGAGATGGGACGCATCTCGGGGATACCGTTCCCGATCTCGATCTGGTGCGCGACCTCCTTGTGCTCCGGGATCGACGGGTCCCACTTGTCTGTCATGACCCACTCGTACACACCGAACTTAAAAACGCACGAGGTTAAGTCATCCCGCTGACAAGTGGTAATGCGACAGGGTTACTCACAACGCCTCCGGGCTTGAGCACCTTCATGATCTCGCCGTACACACCCGCGAACGACGGCGCGTGAACGGTGGCCTCGATGGCGTAGACCGCGTCGAAGGAGTTGGGGCCGAACTTCTCGGAGAGCTTCATAAAGTCGCCGATCTCGAAGGTGACGCGGTCCGAGAGATCGGCCTTGGCGGTGAGCTTGCGGGCGCGGCCGACCTGGAAGTCGTTGTTGTTGAGACCGACGATGTTGACGTCCACGAACTGGGCGATCTCGCGCGCGGGTCCGCCGATGCCGCAGCCGACGTCGAGGACGCGCATGCCGGGCTTGAGGCCCATCTTGAAGGCGAGGAAGTGCTCGTGGCGCGCGAGGGCTTGGTAGAAGGACTCGCCCTTGTAGTAACGCGAGAAGTGGAAGGACGTGCCCCAACCGTACTCGTAAAGACCGGTCGCGCCATCGTAGTAGCCTGGGGGACTATTCAGCATACTTATAGGTCGAGATTGGATGCGCGCGTGCTTCTCCAGGCCCTCGGCAGCAAACTGGGGTCGGCCGCAGCCCATTACAGCTAAGTCCCAAGACAACGTCTCACCGCGCCATCGCGGTCACGGCCAAACGTCACTCGCAAGCGCACCGATCCTACGTTCTGTTCCCCAACCCCGAGAGCTACGCGCGCAACACAACCCGAAATCGAAGACTCACCGTTGATGACATCGGTGTAGTTGGCGAGACGGTTGTCGGTGTCCTGGCCCTTCTCGGTCGCGAGGTCCTTCTGCCAGAACTTGGCGTAGTTCTCGATACGCTGGCCCTGACGGCCGTCAGCGTAGGTCTTGTTCGTCGTCGGAGCGGGGGACATTTTGAGGTATGTACTGTAAGACTATCGAGGCAAAGCACGCGTTGTCAGCGAACGCGCTCTAGTATCCGGCGAGCGAAAAAGAGAAAGCGAGCAGGGGCGCGCCGAGGAAGGGGCGAGTGCCAGCGTGCGCGGTAGTGAAAGTGGGACGTGCCCTCGGACGCCCGCGTCGGCGCCGAACTGCACCAAACCCATAACTGCGCGGGAGAATGCGAGCCAAAAGTTAATCACTCACCGTGAGGGGGCGGTTGAACGCGGGGAAGGGGAGGGAAAGAGCGCGAGGAGAGTGGGCCGACTCTGGGCTGACTTTAATACGAGCGACTGTCGCGAAACAGGCCGCGATGCGCATGTAAGCGCCCTCTGCATTGGACGATACTTGCGACGACCCAATCACCGCTCAGATGATTGCCGGACACGTGTCGTGGCCGAGGGCCATCGCGGCGAGGCCCACTACTACACTAAGTAGTGATCACTTCCAAGTGCCCCCGCGGCGAACATCATCAGCTGCCCTTCCGTCCCCATCTCCTGCTCCTCAAGATACCTATGTTTTCGTGCGAAGTTCCACGCTCAGACCCTCGTCATACTTCGCGATCACGTGTTCGCGTCTGGGCATCTCACGAACCTCAGCTCAGGCCAGCATCGGACTCTGTAGCCACCGCCGGTAGCGGAGCAACGGCGAAGCGAGTTCCTGGCTCACCATAAGAATATGAGAAGAAAACCGATGGAAGATGAGACCGAAAGCATGCATGTCTTCCGCGGCAGCTGCTTTGACCCTCAAGCAGAACGACAACTTCGAAGATCCCCAACGACCGTCGCTCGGTCTGAGCGGGGCGGACAAGAGGGATTCTGACGCTTACGTAGTGCTCATCGCAGGACAATACGGTGCGGACTGTAAGACCACTATAAGATGCCGAGAGGGAGTCGCTGAGCCTTCTCTCCAGCACATTTGCTCTTTCGTTCACCCACTCGAACCAACCTCCATTGATTCCCTACTACGTGAAATTTCTCAATGCAACGGTACGTCCACTTCCCTACAGAACACAGTAATTCCACTAACTCTACCGCCAAGCCCACTCTTACTGGATGACGGCGCCAGCCATCGAATTCCCCCTTTCAATGACAACACTCGCGTTCCTCCGTTCGGAGCCTATATCCCGGGCCCCACGGCGAACGGGCTCCCACCACCGTTCTCCCTCCCTGTTCCTCATTTTCACCCCTATTATCCTGTTGCTCCCGCCTACATAGTATACCCGATGCCGGTATGTATACATCCTACCTTGGTTCATAGATTTCGATTCTCATCAGTGCACCGGTACAGCTTGTGCCAAGCCCTCCTGTCAACGTCAACGTGAACATGTATCAAGTCAACAACTTTGTTGTCAATCACTACCTTGGCCCACCAGAACACAGTGGCTCGGAGTTCATTGCCCAGGGGTCGCGAAGGGGTCGGACCCGTACCGTCTCCTGTCCCTCCCACCCGCCGTCGGATCTCGCGTATCAGCAAGGAAATACCTCTTACTGCCCTAACCACCCGAACATGTGTCGTGGCTGCCCCTTCCACCCGCCCGGTACCGCCCAGTTCTCGCGCTTGGGGGAGACTCCACCCCGCCCTCCAGTTGCTCTCCCTCCTGCCCATCCTGGGCAGGGGCAGATGTGGACTCCACCGTCAATCCGTGACCAAGATTGGTCGCTGAGGTCTTGGGAACAGAGGCCAGATGAGGACCCTTGCAGGCCTGTGATTCCGGAGTATCACTACACGTCTGTCTTCCCGAGCTACGCCGCTCCCAGCTTCCGGCGCGCGCGAAGTAGAGGGCGCGCGTAGGCGCGGGGGCCTCCCCCCGATATTATAGCAGTGTCCGTCCCGCTTGGAGTCGTTCCTACGTTCACCGACGATTCCTCCCATCAACCGACCTTCCCGTCACTATTGCTCATCTCACCGGTGGTGGTACGGACGGCACTCTGCTCTGAATGTCTCGCTACCAGTCACGCCCAACGGTCATCAAGTCAAACCCGGCGGAGAGTAGCCGTCGTCCAGGTCGAGGTTATCTCTCCCGGAGTCCGCAGTTCATAGCGAGACTCATATTTGACCTACTGGCCGCTCCCCCCTTTCCCATCTCAGTCTTCTCGCTTCACAACCAGTTCTCGTGCTTCAGGTACGGGATCCCACACTCTTTATTCTATGTCCACCTTGCCCGTTCCATACATAGATCCCCATAGCTCGCGGGGTCTCCCACACTCCTTAGCCATCCTTCCCTTTTCCGGTGCGCCGTATCAAGTCACCCCCTTTCCTACACGGTCGTAGCGCACATCTACGGTTCGTATAGTACCTGCACGAGCTTTGGCTTTCCATGTACAATGAACAGATGCATGCCGACTGCGACCCGAGATCGCGCGTGGTTCTCCGACTAGACCCGTGCGGAACCAGTAAGCTCAACTTCGTCTGTCGGCGAGAGCGGACGTCACGACAAGTGGTTGTCGCGTGTGTGTTCTAGTAGTAGCCATGGACGTGAGTGGGCGTAAGAGGCGTGGTGGAGGACGAGATCAGAAGGACGCGTGTCGGGTAGATGATCTACGGGCGGCCGATCGCGTCGAGGAGAGGGTCGAGCGCGTCGGGGCATGTTCTGGACGCGACTGCACTGCTGGCGGTCAACGCGTCGATGCTCGCTCGGTGCCCGCGGACAGTCGCGGGACGGCTCCCTCGCCTCGCGCCCTACGCTCTATCGCGGCATCTGATAACATCGTCCTCCTCTAAGTTTGTCGAGTCAATCCCGCAAAGCGCCCGGACCCCTCCCTGCCTTCTCCGCTCCGCCCTCTCTCCTTCCTCCACAACCCGCCGCTCGTACTCTACACCGTCCGCGATGTCGCTCGACTCTGCTGTCGACGCTCTTGCAAAGCTTTCCATATCTCCCCCAGCCAAGACAACCCACGCCGCCGCGCCCTCTCCCGCCGCATGGCGCGAGGCTCTCGAAGCGTCCGCCGACGCCCCCAAGGGCTTTGAACTCGTCAAGTTCCTCGTGTACAAGCCAAAGACCGCGAAGACCGCAACTCCTGTTCCTGTCGTCGTCATTGCTCGAGAAGCAACAGAAGTTCCTTCCGGCACCCTTGGCAAAGTTCTCAACCTCAAGGAGCTGCGTCTCGCATCCGAGGATCTGCTGAAGGAGTTCTTTAACCTCGACAAAAACTCCCGTGAGTTTATCTTCTTTTCCTGCATGTTCTCCGGGATCATCCGACGTGTTTGGTCGGACCATTGGCGCGTCCTTCCCCGCAATGTTCTCCCTGCGCATTGCTTGGACTGACCGCTGCGTTCACAGTGTCCCCCCTCGTACTCACCTCGCAAACGTACTCAAAGATTACCACTGTCATTGACGAATCAATCGCGAGCTCAACATCTCCATTCGCGCTTCGCGGCCTCTCCTCCGGCACCACTGTCTTCCTCTCCGGCAAGGACCTCTACGCCTTTGTGAAGCAATTCGCGACAGAAGGCGCCCCCGCCCTCAACGAGATTGACTTTCCCACCCTTTCCACCGCTGCACCCGATGTTGCTCCCAAGAAGACCGCAAAGGAGGAAGCAAAGATCGAGGGTGCGATCCAGATCGCCATTGGCGTGAAGAAAGAGGTCGACTTCCCCACGTGGTATACGAACGTCCTCATAAAGGCGGATATGCTCGAATACTACAACGTCAGTGGATGCTACATCCTGAGACCATGGTCCTATAGCATCTGGGAGTCCATCCAGGGTTCGTTATCAGTCTGTATGCCCACATACATGCGCTGAGCATGAGTCTAGATTGGTTTAACAGCCAGATCCGTGAGATGGGCGTTCAGAACGCATACTTTCCCATGTTCGTCTCTTCAAAAGTATTGGAGAAGGAGAAGGATCACGTTGAAGGCTTCTCTCCTGAGGTTGCATGGGTCACACGAGCGTACGTCCGCCTCTGGTCTTCTCGCCATCAAGTCTTATATTTGATTGCAGAGGGAAGACCGACCTCGAGGAGCCTATTGCTATCCGCCCAACCTCTGAGACCGTCATGTACCCTTGTGAGTCCTCTCGCGTCCTCCTCACTATCCTCTGACAAGATCCACAGACTACGCGAAATGGATCCAGAGCCACCGTGATCTACCCTTGAAGCTCAACCAGTGGAATAGTGTTGTCCGTTGGGAGTTCAAGAACCCGCAACCCTTCCTGCGTACGCGCGAGTTCCTCTGGCAAGAAGGCCACACCGCCTTCCTCACCAAGCCCGAAGCCGACAAGGAGGTGCTTGAGATCCTCGACCTCTACCGCGCGTGTACGAGGAGCTGCTCGCGGTGCCCGTCATTCCCGGCGTCAAGTCCGAGAAGGAGAAGTTCGCGGGCGGACTGTACACGACTACCGTCGAGGGCTTTGTGCCCACGACCGGGCGCGGCATCCAGGGCGCAACGTCGCACTGTCTCGGCCAGAACTTCTCCAAGATGTTCAACATCTTCGTCGAGGACCCGACAGACCCGACGAACCAGGCGAAAGTGCACGTCTGGCAAAACTCGTGGGGTCTCTCCACGCGCACGATCGGCGTCATGGTCATGACCCATGGCGACAACCAGGGCCTCGTCCTCCCCCCGCGCGTCGCGTCCGTGCAGGTCGCGATCGTCCCCTGCGGGCTCACCGCGAAGACGACGGACGAGCAGCGCCAGACCGTCAACGACGCGTGCGCGGACCTCGCCGCCACCCTCAAGAAGGCCGGCATCCGCGCGCGGGCCGACCTCCGCGACGGATACACCCCCGGCTACAAGTTCAACGACTGGGAGCAGAAGGTGCGCCCGTTGCCTCTTACAATCTGCCTGCTTTACTCATGTGCTCACTCGCCGACGTCGCACAGGGAGTCCCCCTCCGCCTCGAGATCGGCCCGGCGGATCTCGCGAAGCAGCAGACTCTCTCCGCCCGGCGCGACACGGGCGCGAAGGCTCCCCTCCAGCTCGCGGACATCACGACCGCCGTGTCGGGCCTGCTCGAGACCATCCAGGCGGACATGTTCGCGCGCGCGCAGAAAGCGTACTTCGAGTGCCTGAAGACGATCACCCGCTGGGAGGACGTCGTGCCGACGCTGGACGACAAGTGCGTCGTCGTCATGCCCTGGTGCGAGACCGAGGCGTGCGAGGACGACATCAAGGAGTGCAGTGCCCAGGCGTGAGTGTTCTCCCCGCGTCCCCGTATCCTCCATCCACGCCGTCACGTCGCACCCCCTTCGAACGTGTGGCCGTTCGCCGCCGCGGGGATGGGGTGCTACTATTCCTGGCGACGAGTTCTTTCGTTTCGTTTGCACCCGGCCATGCGGTCATGGCGCGTCGGGTGGGCATCTAACGCCGCTCGCCCACCGTTCCATCTCTGCGTCTTGTTACGAGCCCCAACGCTGACACGCCGTCCCCTCCACAGGTCGGAGCCCACGGACGAGCGTGCCCCGTCGGCAGGTGCCAAATCGCTCTGCATCCCCTTCGACCAGTCCCGCTGGCCCAAGATTGAGCCGGGCGTGACCAAGTGCGTCGGGTGCGGCAAGGACGCGAAGCGATGGACGATGTTCGGCCGCTCGTACTAGGCGGGGCGCTGGGTCGTGGTCCTTTGGCGTGGGGTCGGTTTTCTTGGCAGTACGTAGACATGGTGGTTCCCAACGTGTACGCATATTCCGGGCAGTTCGCTGCTCGTTCGTGTAAATGCTCGCATCTCCCTTTAACATAATCACCCGTTTCTTCCTATAATCACCCGCCTCCTCGTCCTCGCATCATCAATCGTGCCCCTTTGTGTCAAATGTCGGACGTGGAGGCGTCGTCGCTCAAGTGAGGCGATCAGCAGAACGATGGCATCGGTGATTAAGAGCAGTCGCGGGGCGTCTAGAGGGAGAACGATAGAGAGTCGCAAGCGGATAGGTGCGGTGGGTGACGGTGCGTATGTATGTACACGTGGCGTGGGGCTGCGGCGGTGATTACCTCCTCCCGTACCCGGATTTGATACAGAACAAGCCAACGTGTCCGAGGTGCAGCAGGAGACGGCGAGAGCGCGTCAAAGTGGTAGGGAGAATCGGGCCCCAGCCGGCCTCCTAGGGCGCGGACGGACGCGCACGAAAACGGCGGGCGGGGGGCACTAGTGTACGGAGGTTCCGCGGTATAATCTATCGTACAGTTAGTTCGAGCGGTCTGTGCGTTGGGTGAAACGGGGGGAACGGTGAGGATGCATGCGGAGATTGGTGGTCAGTCGTGCATGCGCGGGGAAGTCGTGAGGGGTTCGTCATGCGGCGTCGGCGGTCTTGATCTTGGGCGTGGTGGGTTCTAGCTCGTGCTCGGCGTCCTCCGCGAGCTCCTCCTCGAGCGCCTTGCGGCCAGCGGCGGTGAGCTGTGGAGCGCCGGTCAAGATGTCCTTCTCGAAGAACTGCGGCACAAACCTGCGAGACAGCCGGTGAGCAACCATACGGAAAACGAAGGCCCCATGGAGGAATGCACTCACTCGACGCCCGTGCGCTTACGCTCGGCAGCGTCGTCGCGCTGCTTCTGCTCGATCTGGAGCTTGTACTTGGTCGCGTCGTTGTACTCCTTCTTGAGCAACCGGCTCGTGACGTTGTCCCACAGCTTCCGGCTCTCGTCGGGCAGCTGCTTCTCCAGGGGGCGGACCGTCTTGGGCACGATGTGCAGCGTCGAGACGTCGAGCAGGGTCGCGTACTCGGAGTCGGGCGCGTCGACGCGCTTCCAGCGGATCTCGCCGCGCCAGGAGCCGTCGAAGACGGCGAGCACGTTCTCGCGCGGGACGTGCTTCACCTTCGTCCACTCTGCGTGCGCGGAGCCCTTGGGGTCATACGTGTGGATGACGCCCTCGAGCGCGAACTGCGCCTTGCCGAGCCACGACTCTTCCTTGTACTCGATCACCGCGCGCAGCTGCGGGCCGTCCCCGTTGGCGCCGCCTGAGCAAGTGACGACGGTCGAGTCCGCGACGGTGATGTAGAACGAGCCGCGGAGGATGCCGTTCACGGCCGCGGTAGGGTGGTGATGTGGTACTGCTCGCCCGTGCCAGGCTCGCCGGTGATGCGGACAAAGATGCCCTTGTTGAACGAGCCGGGCGAGACGCGGACGGTGGTCCCAGAGACCTTGGCCGAAATCTGGTCGATGCCGACGAGCTCGAGGTGGCGGCTTGGGCAGGCGGCGTGGTAGGCCGAGACTGGGGGTGGTGCGAGACTTGCTCGGTGAGGTAAGTGACGCGAACGCGTGGCTGGTCCGCAGCGGTGTCCTCGGAGACGTCAATTGACCGGTCATTGCCAAGGCTCAGGAAGACATGCCGGCCTCGAGGTTGGACTCAACGAGCTCTGGGGACGTGGACGGTGTGGTCTTCCCTGTACGAGAAGCAAGGCTAAGCGCGCTGAAGCCGCTCTTGCCGGAGCGCCGCTCTTGATACTCGTGCTCTCGGAATGGGTGAAGTTCGGGGTTGACGCGGCGCTGGAGGAGAAGAAGTAGGAGGATGACGGAATATCCTTGGCTGTGGAGGGCCGATGTAGAGGTGCTGAATGGGGGGCCCGTTGGGATCCGAGGGATAGGTGACGGGGACGATGTCCCAATGCGAGCGGAAATGCTCTCCGAGGACAGAGTTATAGGGCTTGACAACCTTGCCTCTCTACGGCATGGAGGGTAAATGGGAGGTGGCGGCAGAGAGAAGTGAGGGACGCACGATGAACTTGAGGTCCTTGGAGAAAGTGAAGCGGAGTACGGCCAGCATACGCTCGAAAGCATCATCGGAGTCGTTAATTCTAAACCCGGACGTTGATGGCTTCTGTCGGAAGAAAGTAACAAAGCAAACTCACGCAGCAAAGAGATCCGGTCTGTCCAAGTAGTGCCAGTACTCGAGATTTGGGATTGGTTCCAGAAGGGATGCGGGGAGGGAGAGACGCCTGGGAAACGGAGATGAGCAAGAGGACGCGGGTACGGCGGCGGACGTACATGGTCGCGATGTC
>NW_025954616.1:0-19491 GCF_022376455.1 Epithele typhae
CAAGCAGGGCCAGTTCGAGGCGTATCCCGCGCCCGTGCCGACAGGATCCAAGCGCGGTCGCAGAGCCAGCAGCCGTCGCCGCATGCGCAGACCCATCCGCCACCACCTCCCCTCCCGCCCACGCCGCAACAGGAGGAGTACTCGCTCCAGTACAACGGAAGCTCCCCCGACACGCCGATGTACGAGTCGCCGCCGACGTTCGACCCCGCGCACGGGCCGCAGCAGCAGTCGTCGCCGTCCTACCCTCCTCAGCCCACGCCTCAACAGCTTCAAGCCCAGGCACAGGCGTCGCAGCAGCCTAGCCCCGCGTCGGTGACGTTCCCGCCGGGGGCGCCGCCCGCGCAGAACCCGGGACCGGGCCAGTTCTACATGCCGTACGGGAACGAGTTCGAGGGCCAGACGATCAGCCTCGGGATGCTCGAGGAGCCGCCGCATCAGCACCCGCCGCAGTTCATGCACCCGCCGCCTCCTCCACACCCGTCGCAGGCACAGGCGCAGGCGCAGGACATGAAGCACGGCGCGGTGCACTACGCGCCGTACCCGCCCCAGTACGCGCCGCCACCACACCCGCACGCGATGGGGAACGGGCACCACGTGCAGATGCTCCCACACCCGCACCCGCACCCGCAGCACCAGCCGCAGATGGTCGCCGGGGGCTGGTCTACGGCGCCGCCCGGGGACCCGTCGGGCGACGTGTGGTCGGAGTACAAGTATTACGGCTGAGGCGGATCGCGTCGTATTTATTCCTTATGTTGCTCATCTACACGTCCTAGCTCCCGTCTCTCGATGCCCCTCTACTCCCCGCGACGCGCCACGACACCCCACACGCCTCCCGATCTAGTGCGATTTCTTGGTGTTCCGTGCCCCTTCCCGCTCGGTTCGGACGCTCTCGTGCGCCGACTGCTTGACGCTCAAAACGTGCTGCCCCGGCCTCCCGCGCATTCCTATCCCTTCCCCTCCCCCGCAACCACATCGTAGGCTACGGATCCCGCTTTTCGCGCACCTCCCTCCCTCCATCTGCCCCTTTCCCGCATTCGCCTTCACCTTCGTTCTTCCTCTTGTGTTCTTGTACTGTAACGAGTCTCCCTGCCCTGCCGCGCCCCGGCCGCCTTTACACACCCGGCCGCGCGCGCGTTACACACATGCGCATTGCTTTCGTGCTCCGTCCCTCTACTCTACCTCTCTACCTCTCTCGCTCTCTCTTCGTCTGGATGTACATGCTCGCACCCTCCCCTCCTTCTGTGTCTCCGTGCCCCGGTCTCACTCTGTCTCTCTGTGTCTCTCACTCGCTTTGTCCCGCTCGTCCTGTGTATCCTTATGGCCGATACCACGCGACGTCTCTCGATCGGGTTTTCAATAGACACCCTGGCGCGCCGTCGCTTAATACGGTTCATGGCGTCGCCGTTTGTGCGTTCTCGAGTGAGTACCAGTGAGTACTTGTGTGCTGCGGTGGGTCGTCGACGAGCGCTCGGAGTCGAAGGCAGCCCTTTTCACCACGTGCACGTGCGTCCCCGCGTTCTCGGGACAGGAAAACGCAAGTGAAAAGTCATTCGCAGGTGAATTTTTCGACGCCGGTTTTGAATGCGAGGAAAGGTGGTAACAAAACGATACTTAAACCCCTCGGCTTCCCGCAGGTGCGCGGCGGAGCTCGAAAAAAAGCGACGCTTGCGCGGCTGGACTCCAAAAAATACACACGCTGGCCGCCAAGCGTCGCATTATTCGAGCTGCGCTGCGTATCTGCGGGAAACCGAGGGCCTATCGTTTGTTACCAGCTGGAAAAGGCACGTTATCGGCATGGTGGAGTTCGGCGCCAGAGTTGGGCCGCTTGCTTAGGTAATTGTGTAGCTGCAGTGCTCGCCACCGCCTGTACTACCGTACGCTACGCCTTTGCTCCTATCCACCATCTCCCGCGCATCCGCCGTCCGTCCGCCTGTGCCCAGAGGAGCCCAAGCGCGACGCCCTCACCCTCCGACCCGTCCCCATCGCGTCCTACGACCCGAAATCCCACACGGCAATTTGATTCAGGATGCTCGGGCCTTCGAAAGCCGTGTTTTCCTTGTCCTTTCCCGTCTTTTTGCTCGCCCACGAAATCGGCACCGGAAAATTCACCTGCGAGTGACTTTTCCGCGTCTTTTCATGCGCCAAAAACCCGGTGGTGCACATCGTGTTTAAGCGGCTGCGTTTCACTGAGGTCCGAACGCTCTCGAATGCAACCACCACGAGCCTAACCTGCCCGCTCTATCTCCCAGTATGTACGCCACGCCGGGGCCGCACACGCCGAAGCGCAGTTCTTTGGTTTGGGCGACAGTGTTCCCGCGCTGCCGATGGGTGCTAAAAGTGGATCCTGTCGCTGCTGTCCGCCTTGTCTCGCTTTTGCCGCGGCCCGCGGTGTGGACATGTGCCCGGTCCCGTACGCCAATAACGTCGAATATGCGTGGCCGTCTGATGTGGCAGTACGTCCGCTCGCGACGTTCGGACCACGCTCTGGGGCGCATGATCGGTCGTCTTGATGCAGAACATCCGAGCTTTAGCAGATCTGGGACGCAGGGCTCGCCGCCGGGCCGCGGTGGAATGGGGCTCACGCAGGACGCGACGAATGGGGGAAACGGACCCGAGAGGGACGGGGGGCACGGTGGTCCGGGAGAGAGGAGGGTTGCGGGCGAGAACCTCGGAGTCTGTGCGCAGTACTTTTGGCAGAGTTGTTCCGCCCAATCTTACTAGCACTGCTCGAGCTGGAGGCGGATGTGATATGTTTGGTGTTCTATTTTTAGAGACGGCGGGCCGCCACCCGGGCCGTGGGTGAGTGGAGCACGGGCGGCGGGCGGGACGGCGGCTGATGCCATGATGCGTCCGGTTCTCCTTCTCCGTCGACCGCCACCGTCTTGGGTCGCTGTCCTCTCGGGGTCGAGGCAGGTGAGCGCAGGGCTCCAGCGTCCTCATCCGCCCTCATGTGCTGCAACAGATTTTTGGCGGATGGCTGACGTACGGTGCCCGCATTTTCCAGTGCCGCGTCGCTCATCCCAGCTCTTGTTGCACAAGAGCACGAGATTCGATGCCTTTATCAGTGCCTCAAGGCGAGAGGGTGGTGTTGCTCACCCTCTGCAGATCACAGGGCACGCACCATCTTGCGGTATTTTTTCCCGTCCACTCATTGAGCGTGAAGTGGTCCGGCGTTCACACCGTCCAACGCGCGTGACGGAAAACAGCGCGCGGAACCGACCTGCTGGCGACCACTTGGAGCTCGTATTGCAAGGGCGTAAGCTCGGGCGATCGACTGTTGTCGCTCGCGCAAACTGCACATTCACCACAGCGGGCCGCCTCTGTACCCGCCCGAGTGGCAACATTCAAATCATTGTCACATCCGCCCTACGGACCAGGTTTATAGATCATCCCCCTTCCGTGGCCTAACCCGATCTCGATGTTCATCTTCCGGAGCAACGCCATCAATAACCTCGCACCCTACCGACGTTCTCACTCCACGGCAGACGGCCTCTCGCGCGCCGCCTGGCCCGCTCTTCCCGTCGTGCCCTGACCCCGTCGCGGCCCAGCATGGCCCAGGGCGCCCTCACTGCCAGGGAGCGTCGCATGCGCGCATACCAGCGGAGTGGCTACACACTAGCGTCGCGCACACATGATCCACACCATCCCCTTCCCGCCCGTCGTGCTGCACCTGCCCGCGCTCTGTTTCTCCGAGCCCGACGCGCACCTCCAGAGTCGTATAAACGCGCCATGCGTCTCGCCCATCGTCCTCCAGCTTCACCGTCTCCCACCACCGGAATCTGCTCCCCAACCTCGCTACCATGGCCGCACTCCTCCGTCTCGTCGCCCTCCTCGCGCTCGCCCACACCCTCGCCGCCTCCCCGGCCCCCGCGGCCGAGCCCAGGTCGAGCGACTGCACCGGCACGATCTCCTCCCTCAACGACGTCGCCGCCGCGGTCAAGTGCACGACCGTGACCATCAACGCGTTCACCGTCCCCGCCGGCGAGACCTTCAGTCTCTCGCTCCTCTCGGGCACGAAGGTCACGATGAGTGCGTGCCCCTTCCTTCCCTCCTCTGCCGCCCCCTCTCAGCCGCAGTACCGTGTCCGGGCGCATCTGCGACGGCACGGGCCCGCGCCGCTCGGTCGCGCGTCGCGCGTACGCATTTAGCGTTCGCGGACGCGGAGAAAGGGGGGCCGCGGATGCAGTGGCGGTGCAATTTATAGCGGTGCTGACGTCCAACGTGCCCCACTCCCCTCAATCGCCGACTTCGCGTCGCACACGCGTGCTATTGCCTCCGCGCGCGTCGTGCCGAACTCGCGCATCCACGCGCGCCGTGCTGCGCTCGTGCGTGGACGCAGACGGCGACGTCACTTTCGCGGTGAAAAACTGGGCTGGCCCTCTCTTCCAGATCAGGTGTGTGCGCGGTGGTCGGTGCGGTCGACGTGCGAGCACGAACTGATGCGTTGTGCCTTGTGTTTAGCGGCACTAGCATCACTTGTGAGCTCACCCTGTGTGCGGAAGGGTGTGTCAGTGCTCACGGAAATTTTCTGACCAGTCAACGGCAACGGCCACACCTTCAACGGTAACGGCGCCTCGTACTGGGTGGGTGTGCTCCCAATCGGTGAGTGTAGAAGGTGACTGCTAACCACATCACATAACAGGATGGCCAGGGCGTCAACGGTGGTGTCACCAAGCCCGACCCCATGATGAAGTGCGCATGCTCCTCGCCGTGTACTACTGGTGCGTTATGTGCTAATACCTCTACAGGATCAAGATTTCCGGCACGTTCACCGTACGTTGCGCGCCACCATTGCGTCCGGCACATGCTGACTTTCGCCACAGAACACCAAGGTGCTCAACTCGCCCGCGCGCGTCTACAGCGTCTCGAACCCCGCGACGCTCGTGATGTCCAAGCTCACCATCGACAACTGTACGTCCCCACTCTGCGCACCCCCAGGTGACGACCTCGCGCGCTCACACGTTTGTCCGTCCGCACAGCCGCGGGCGACGCCGCGAACTCCGCGTCCGGCGGCAAGGCGGCGGGCCACAACACGGACGGGTTCGACGTGAGCACGACGGACCTGACGATCGAAGACAGCACGGTGCACAACCAGGACGACTGCCTCGCGATCAACAAGGGCAGCAACATCATCTTCCAGCGGAACTCCTGCACCGGCGGCCACGGCATCTCCATCGGCTCGATCGACTCGGACGTCACCGTGTCCGGCATCCAGATCCTGAGCAACACCATCACCAACAAGTGCGTTCCCTTTTCCGCCCACGGACGATGTCTGACCTGACCCTCCTGCAGCGACCAGGCGCTCCGCATCAAGACGAAGGCGGCGGCGTCGGGCTCGACGGTGTCCGGCATCACCTACTCCGGCAACACCGCGACGGGCATGCGCGAGTTCGGCGTCCTCATCGACCAGGTCCGCGCTCTCCTCTCTCCCCTCTCCCCTCGCCTCACGCTCACCCCGCGCGCGCCAGAGCTACCCCTCGACCCTCGGCACCCCCGGCACTGGCGTCAAGCTCACGGTGCGTCCCGCGCGCCCCCAACGTCTGGACCTCCAGTGCTGACCCGGGCCTCACGCACTCGCGCACACAGGGCGTGAACTTCGTCGGCAGCACGAACTCGATCTCCGTCAACAGCGGCGCGAAGCGCGTGGCCGTCAACTGCGGCTCCGGCGCGTGCTCCGGCAGCTGGAACTGGTCCGCGCTCAAGGTTTCCGGCGGCTCCGCCGGCACGATCAACTACTCGGGCATCCAGAACTACTCGCAGTGAGCGCGTGGGGGGAATCGTCGCCCGAGTCTTTGCATTGGTGCGGATGGTTTTGGCTTTGGCTGATGAAGGTTCTCGGTTTGGCTTGTATACTAGCTAGTGATCATACCCTGGCTCCCGCTGTGTCTGTTCAAAAAATCCTATGAAGTACGACGTATTTGCGCTCAATGCAGGCTTGCAGGGAAACTGTTGGTATTATGTGCGTGCGGTAGAAAGCAGCAGATTAAGTTCGTTGTACGTGAAGTGTGATGCTCGCTGATATGTACAGCGAGCAAAAACAATGGAACACTGGGAGAAATGCATTAAGGGGGAATCGAACCCCCGGCGGGTCGATGGCAACGACCCAGGTTACCACTACCCCATTAATGCTATGACAAAGGAGGCTGCATTACATAATATGGGGTGGCCGACGTCCGGCTTGACAGGGCAGACGCGGGGCAGATTTCTTTTCGCTCGTCCTCCGCCCATCCCGTTGCCCCTCGCCGCCACCAACGACACCCACCCAGCGCATTTGATCTGGTCCCCTTCGTGTACGTACAGGTGCTCATCAATGAGCAGGATGTCTCCGCAACCACGTCCACGCCATTGACATGCCCCTGGTCATGGCGCGCCCTTTCCAATTCCTCGCGTTTCGTGTCTCCGCAGCCTCGACACGCGCACGCGGCAACCTCGGCGCTGCTACTTGTGCGCTGCCATCCAATGCACGGATCAAGGTCTTGGCGGTGGGGGTGCCAGCCTCCAAGCTCACTCGGGCCTGCCCCGGACGACACCAGTTCTCGTGTCTACGATCACGTCTGCCGACATCCTCCCCCACATCCGCCAAGCCCGCTCCCTCCATCCCTCATTTCAAAACTCGGCGCGCGGGTAGCGCTGCCCACCTTTTGCCCCACCCCGTCTTTTCGCTCTCTTGTCCATCGCCCCGTACTCGGAGGCCCTGTCTGTCCTTTCCCCACCCCCTTCCTTCCACTTTAACCGGGCTCTCTCGAAATGCGCGGCACCGTTGCCATCGTCCTGGCCTCCACGGCGCTCAGCGCGAGCGCTTTCACGAGCTACGCCAACGATTTCATCGACCCCAAGATCATCCTCTCCAACGGGCTCAGCAACCTCACCATCGAGGCGCAGGAGACCATCGTCGAGTGGGCGGAAGATCTTGCCGCAGCCGGGCCATGGAGTGGGTGCCTCGTCCTCCGTGCTTCTTTCCCGCGCTCATCGTGCTGCTCCACCCCGACGCCCTTCCTTAACGTTATCTGCGTCCTCCCCCCTGATCCGCCTCGGGGCGTGAGAGCAGATGTTACGAGCAAGCCGTTCACCCCGCCGTCGGGCACGAAAAAAGACTACATGAGCTTTGCACCCTAGTGAGTCACCGTTTGAACGTGCCGCATGCGTACGGTCTTCCGCGGACGCTCACCCCGACCTACCCGATCCAGCTGGTGGCCAGACTGTTCTAGCGTTGGGAACACCACGGCACTCACTCAGAACGAGGGTACGTTCTTTGTTCAGTTGTTTCTCGCGCATACACCCACCTCCTTCCCGTCCGCGCAGTCTGGACGACTTGCCCATACGTCGTGCGCGATGGCAAGTTCAACCCCGACGCCCGCGAGGTGAACGACATCGGCAACTTCGAAAGCATGGCCAACGCCGTCTTCTACAACGCCCTCGCGTGGGCGACCAACGGCACCACGACCTACGCCGAATCCGCCGCGCGCTTCATAAACACCTGGTTCCTCGACGCGGACACCGGCATGAACCCCAACCTCAACTACAGCCAGATGCAGCGCGGGCCCACCGGACAGAAGGGAACCCACACTGGAATCTTGTACGTCTTGCCCCCCGTTCGCCCCGTCCTTTGTCGCCGCGCTCCCCCTCGCCCGCATATACCGCGCATGGAACATCTCATGCTCTCATGGCGTGCTTTGCCAAGACTTTTGTCGCGAGCGCCCCTGCTGTTGCGAGCGACCGCTCGTCGACGGCCAGGGCGCTTATCTGTCCGGTCCAACCACCATGCCCACATCCGTGATGCATCGGCTCCCGGGTGCTGTGGGCTGTGTCCCGTTTACGGTCTTCCATGTCCGTCCCAAAGCCCTTGGAGCTCGCTAACCGAGGATTTCTCCACAGGGACCTCAAGTGCATGGCAAAGGTTGTGTCCGCCGTGCTCCTCATGCGAGAAGGCAAGGCGGCTGCGTGGACCACCGAACTCGACACCGGGCTGAACTCTTGGACGACCGAGTACATTGGGTGGCTTACCTCGGCTGGCATCGCGCTTGAGGAGAAGGCTGCGCCCAAGTGAGCGCCTCGTGCTTCTTGTGTGATGTCATGGGGCTGACTTGATGCAGCAACCACGGCACCTTCTACTACAACCAGCTTGCTGCCCTTCAGGTCCTCGTTGGTGACAATGACGGCGCAAAGGCTACTGTGACGGACTACTTTACCACTAAGTACCTTGACCAGATCGCTGCGAACGGCGACCAGGTACGTCCTTCAGGGCGTTCATCTTGTTTGTTTGATAGGTATTGACCGACATGTTGCCTCCAACTAGCCGCTTGAAACTGCGCGCACACGCCCTTACCACTACCGTGCTTACAACCTCGCCGCCATGATTGTATGTGCCAGCCTTCTCTCACACCTGGCACCTGTTGATCCATTCCATGCATCCCGCTTGTCGCCGCTTCCCCGCATTTCGATTCCCTAGACTAACGCCAAGATCGGAGATTACGTCGGCTACTCGGCGTGGAACCTGACGACCCACAAGGGCTCGACGATCCAGACCGCACTCGACTACGCGATGACGCTCGGGCCCGGCACCGAAGTCGCGTCGGAGCTGTACCCGAACATCGTCGCCGTCGGCGCGACGTACGGCGACGCCAAAGGCACGTACGCCAATTTCATGCTCACCAAGGCCGGCGACGGGTACGTCGCGGACGCGCAGTTCCTCTGGAACCAGCCGTTCTCGGACTCCGGCCTCGTCAAGGCCCCCACATCGGCATCCCTGGAGCCAGTGCGCAACATAGGCGGAGCCGGCTGTGTGCGCCCAGGGCTGATCGGCGCGACCGTCGCAGGGCTCGGCGCCGTGGCCGTGCTCGTGCTCGGGGCGTGACCGTGCGTCGTCCCCGTCTGCTTCGACTGGTTTCCCGTCTGGATTGAATTGGATCGTTCGCACATTGAGTACACCATTGACGGTCATCTTGCATATTTATCGCCCCGGCGGGCGCACCGCTCGCGCCCACATCGCTATACTCATCCGAGCCCCGATACCATACCAGCGTATACTGTATGTCTGCTCCATTTGCACGTGGTCGTCCTAAGCGCGATCGCCGCGTGTGTAGATCTAGTTCATATCTTGTTAGATTCGACCTTGACGTGACCTCGGCGAGGCACGGTACAGGGCACAATAAATGTACGCAATACTACTGCTGCTGTCCGTTGTTCCTTGTTGTCGGAGAAAGCACTTGCCGCATCCAGTCGAACACGAAGATCCCTGTGACCTCGTGCACACGCGGCCGACTCCTTCATCCAGACCAAAGTACGCACTACTTAGTGCTAGGGGTTTATCGGAGGTGCAAAGCGTGACGGTAGTGCGATTTTGTGATCGTCCCCGTCTCCCCTATGCAATAAATATTGGGAACGTCAGACTGCACTTTCAAGACGAATCAAAGGACATTCCAGAGGGAGGGATGAGGAAGCGTCGTCGCGCATTCACCGCTCTACGCCTTCTCACCATCGCGCATCCCTGGTATCACCCTCCTCGCCGCAACAACCACCCGCGGCGCCCCCCTCGCCCCCCACCGCCGCCCCAGCGCGCGCGCGCCCGCATACACCCCCACCGCGACGGCGAACCCCATCAGCATCCCGACGTCGCCCGTGCCGCGCGCGGCGACCGGGCCCGTCCACCACACCTGCTGCATCCCGAGCACGCTCGCGCCCGCGGCGGCGGCGAGCGCGAGCAGCGCGGGCCACGGCGGCGGGAGCGACGGGTGCGCCGGGGAGTCCCACGCGTCGCGCGCGGGGTACGCGGAGTACGTGCGCCGGAAGAGGAGGTGCTCGGTGAGCGCGGCGGCGAGGAAGGGCGCGAGCCAGTATCCGATGAGCGCTTCCCGAAGCACGGACGTGAGGACGGACGAACGGAGAGGGAGGGGGAAGGGGCGCGTACCGAGGATGTCGACGAACGTCTCGTAGAAGCTCTGTGCGCCGACGATCGCGACCGGGACGAGCCTGCGGGGTAAGGGCCGCTTCGGGGTCAGCATCGGTTCCCGGCGTCCTCGTAGTGCGAACACTTACACGGCTGTTGATGCGATGGCGACGACGCCGCGCGGCAGGCGCGCGAACGCGCGGTGTACGGTCATGAAGCTCATGCAGACGGTATACATCGTCGGCGCGCACGCGCTCGGGGCTGTCAAGCTGAGCAGCACGAGCAGGAACTTCCCGAAGCGGCCCGTCGGCGCGAGGACGGCGGCCACGAGCCCACCGACGTCGTTGCCGTCCCCGAGTCCCGCGGACCACGCAGGTACCACGGTTGCGCCCGCGGCGAAGGCCGCGCCTAGCATGTGCGCGGGAACCTGCATACGCGAGTTATAGATGGGTAAAAAGATGAGGATGTAGGTACGCACGGAGGATATTAAGAAGCCTAAGTAGGTGTACCAGAATATACGCCACGCGGACGCATTCTTGTCGTGGTACACGCCATAATCAGGCGTCAGTGTTGACCAGCTGATCACGGTGACAGCGAGGGAGGCGCCAGAGGTCATGATTGCAGCGGCGGAAGCAGGTCCGGCGGGATTTATGAGAGGTGCGCTCATTAGTTGGTGGCCACCAACAATGAGCATGACGATGAAGGCGATGACGTTGGGGATCCATATGAGGAGTTCGTACCTAAGAGGAAGAGTCATGGCTGAGCCGAGTAGTAAAGAGCTAACGGAAGTAGTACATACCAGTGGAGAACCTGGCAGCCACAGAATGTGATCTGCATGCGCTTCGGTTAGGGATTGTCGATATCATCGAGAAGCGCATACATACAATGAGTGAGATTAACGCGATGATCACGATGCCCAAAGTAGCATCCAGATGTGGTGAGGCCTCAGCAAGTGTCTGTCCGCCAACGATGGTGTTGATCACCAGATAGCCTTGCATCGAAAGAACGTTGAGGATACTGGGGATGACTGCGCCGTAATATCTGGAGACATTGCGTCTCAACGATCACGAGAACCAGATTCCAGAACCAGACATACCCCCACGAGAATCTTGCAGCAACCATGGATCGTGTGCCGAGCTTGGGCCCAAAAATTGCGCTAGTCACGACAGTGTGAGGTAGCAATACCAGAGATATGGTTAAGAGCGGAGCTCACAAGAACGACGGAAAGGCACAGCAACTGTGAGACATCATCAACAACAACAATCCTGCGCTGCGTACGAAGGACTCACATGAGATCGACAAAGAGGATGAGGTAGAAAGAATCCCGGATCCCCAGACCGTAAAACGCAGGACCAACAGTCCCCGCGCTGAGTCTAGACGAGCATGCAGCATGCGATAATATAAGCCCAAGTCAAGATGTGGCAAGAAAAGAGGCGACGTACGTGAGGATATTCGCATTCGCTGAGAACCAAACGAAGAAGAACTGATACAACCTCTTATCTGTCCGCTGCGAGTCTGGTATTGGCTTGATCCTGAACCCGCGTCGTGTGTCATGATTAGCCCATCTTTCCGCGGGATAGTAGAAAACCGCGGCTCACCCTTCCATCTCGAGTCCCAACGCAGCGAGCCGCCGCGTCGCGTGCTGTGCCCACCGTCCGACCCGTGTCCGCGCCTCCCGCACCGCGTTGCCCTCCTCTACGATCAACACCCCCGCTGATGCCTTCTCCGCCTTTTCTGCATCCCCGGCGTGAGAGATATGGACGTCAGGGATGGGCAAATGGTCTTTGGACTTAGTGGAGGATTTGCTCGAAGAGGATCCCTTCTCGGCGGCGGAGTCGATAGCAGTGAAGAGCAGCATCTATGGCGGCTGTGTTGGTCGATGTATACGGCCAAGAGAGTAAGAAGTGATGCTCGCTCGGGTCGCAGAGGTGTATTCTGTGTACTCTCTGAAAAGAGGAAGGGCTGGGCTGAGTGGGGGTTGTATCTGAACGTTGAACGTCGAGCAACGGTGCGCATGGGGTAGTCGTTACCGCGCGTGAGAGAAGCGGAGGCCTGGGATCGGGAGCTAGAGTGAGCGTGAGGTGCGAAAAGAAGAATCTCGAGAAGTCACGGTGTGATAAAGGCCAGCCTTCACTTACAAGGACGTCGATGTTGCGGCAGCGCCGAAGACGCTTTGCCGAGGCAACCATCAACCCGTTGTGCATCTCTTGAGGACATTCGACAAGCCACAACATCCTAGAACAACTTATAGCTTTCGTCAGTCGGATATACGATCTCTGAAGCTGGTCGCCGTCGAAACTCCGACTCCGCGTCGCTGGGTTTTGCATGGGAAGAACCAAAAGGGCGAGGCCGGGCCGTGGCGCTGGTACGTGGACTTAAGCTCGCCAAAACCGGATGGGGAAAGTTCAGATAACGCGTGGCGTGGTGGAGAGAAAGGCGACCGTGGTGTTTTAGGGCGCGCATATGGATGCTAAGACTGCCTAGACTCGGCACGGGGCTCTAGGGGACCTGCCGAGCCTTGGAGGAAGACCGAAGGATGGAGAGACTTTTCTTGACGCTGTGACTGGGGTCCAACTCCTGGATGTATGCGACGCGTCCCCGTACTTGGCTTACTAGAATAGGAAGGCAGACCTTTTGATACGATCCACGATCTGAGAACGCAAGAGAAGATGGAGTCATGTTGAAAAGGTGGTCATGGTGCAGAGGCAACCGGCGGCGCTAGACCCGCGACAAGCGCTACCCAAGCGAGCGCGCGTCCCACGCCCGTTTTTCACTGACTTGGTACGCTCAGTGCTCTTCGACTTCATAGCGTGCCACGATCATTTCATGCCCGGGCCTTTTCTCCATCGGATGCCCAAGCCGCAGTTAATAACTTGCAGCATGACATAGCGCTGACCTCCTACGAGATTCCAGGTACAACATCCTCGTCACATGGAGAGACACCAACACATCCTTCCACCAAAACGCAGCCACCTCCCCATCTGCCTAGAACGCAGTGTTAGACAACGTCGGGGACCCCCACCCCACTCGCTTTGGCTGGACAACACGCCCGTCGAGCGACCTGGAGCCATTCCGCCCGCCTCCATGCCTCCGTCGATCGTGACCGGCGCTGACGGCGGCCACAATGGCGCCCGCGTCCCCGACTTCGCACCTAGGTGAGGCGTACGGAGGCGCGGACGAGATGGATTTCCAGAAGTGCTGCCAGCTTAGCCCAGCTCGTAGTCAGGAAGAATAGAGCGTGTGACCGCTCCAGTTCAATGAGAGTCGCTTCCACGCGAACCTTTTGGCGCTTGATGCAACACGTGCACTGCAACCCCAGATCTAATGGGCTGCGTGCGCTCTCGTCTCTTGAGTCTTGACCACGTCTTCGATCTCCAAGTATGAGAGACGGAAGCGAGCATGACGTGAGTACCAAAAATCCTTCCTATGGTTTTCTGAACACAGTTACATAGTCATTTCTTTCGTCTCCCGTCACTTCGACTGTCACTACCTGGCACCGAGCTCATGGCTCCGTCGCCTCCCAGGCGCGGAATGTCTGCTATTGGTGGCTTCAAAACCGTGCTATCAAAATACAGCAGGCCCCTACTCCCGGTCCCCACCGTGCCCAGTGCTTACCACTAGGGCAAGGGCAAAACCTGTCACACGACACGAAAGCGGCCCACAGCATTAGCAGGTGCATGTATGCGCGTGGTCCCCCGGACCGGTGAGTGCTGATCACACTTCAAGTTGAGGTTTATATATGATGCTGTGCGGATGCACGATGCGCTGACGCGTCGCTCGATCCATGACTGCAGGTCAACTGATGCACCGCACCACACAGCATGGCCCGACCTTCACCTCGTCGAGATTCACCGGGCGCAGGCCCCGAAGAAGAGCACCATTACGCCAGAGAGACTCTCGTCGCCCGCACCGCACGATCGAAGAACGTTCGCGTGATCGACGAACCACAGAACGCGCGAAGGCGAGATGAACCGCCAAGGCACACACAGACCGGCCTCCCCAGCCGGCCTCGGGGACGCAAGGCGATCAAATGACCATTAGCCGTCCAAGGCGTGGCATTACGCTTCCTTCTTCTTCCGGCTGTCCAGCAACGAGGAAGAGCGCAGGCGTGCCTTCGACGACGTCATCAAATAGGACCTCGCGTCTCGGACCGGGAAAGCGGCACGCGAGAGGCCGGGCCTCGCGCGCGCGGTGCTGTGTCGCGACGGCGCGCTGCCGGCATAACCACCAACGTTTCCGCACGCCGGGCAAGCACCGTACGCACCCGCTGCGCGCATTCCCCCACTCCGCATTTTCGCGCTCTCCTCTCTCTCACGCGGCTAGTTCTCCCGGCGTCTGCGCTGGCAACGTTCGTCGTTCATCTTTCCACGGCGGACTCAAGTTGCCAACCCCTCGTGTATCTTGGCGTTCGTTCGGACCCTCAGGCCCGATACCAGGGCTCGCCAAGTCCGGATGCATCGAAGCTGGTGCCAGGTGAGCCGCCAACTAGTGTCTACCGCGCAAACGCATGCAAAATGAACTCTTTCCCACTCTGGCAGCACACTCGGTTCCCGGCATTCGCGATTTTCGCGCCCTGCCTATGCGTTTTATTTCGGGCCGACGAGATGGGTATGAGTCTCTCATCGGGTATGAACGGTGAGATAACCTTTCGACTGGCGCCCTGACGAGGCCGCTGACGGTCCTCGACAGTGCACGCACCACTTGCAATGGCAACAATGGAATGCCGTTGTGCTCCGTTTGCGTACTCCTCTACGGGACCTCTCCTAGGCCGGCCACAGCGCTCATGCGTAGAATACGCGACATGTCCCCGCTCGCACCCGCGGCGTCCCAAGGTGCGCTTCGAATTCGTGGAGATGCGCGACCCTGAGTTCATTTTGCCACATCTCAGGCGAGTCATCATGTCTCTTCCGCTCACCTCGCCCACGCACGCCGCCGCGCTAGGAACTTGGGAACCCGGCCGGTCGGCGCCAAGGCCCTAGCCCCGCGTGTCACCCATCGTCGCCCAGTCGCTCGCCTTAGAATGGATGCTCGCAGCGCCCGGACGGCGTCAGCTGTCGCCCCTTCCCCCGTTATCGCGTCGTACGAAGGCTGATAGAAGATAGGACGGAGGCGCGGGGCCAAAAGCGCCACGGCGGAACTCACAACCGCCGCCCGCCCGCCCGCCCGCGAAGTTGCGAAAATCCCTCGCGCTGCGCCCGGGGACCGGCCACCAAAGCTAGTATAACACGTTCGTCGCCCACGTCTTGTCGCGGTGGCCTTCGCGAGGGACGTGGGCGTGGGGGCGACGGCGGGGAGCGACTCGGAGGTGCGTGCTCTTTTGGCATTGTTTCACGAAGACGCCGCGCCGCGGCGGCTCCGCGCGCAGAACTCTCGATTTCAGCCTGCGCGCTGGGTGAGGCGGGTGGCCGCTCTCAAGTTCTCAGGAGCGATGTCCCACGTTTGTGGTGCAGCGCCGGAGCCCGGAGTCGGGGAGGGAGCGGAAGCGCGTCTGCCGTTCTGTGCGCCTTTCGTACCCACACAGCATGTGAGCGAGGGCGCACAGGCAAGGCTGTGTGCACGACCCTGGCGTTGGCGGCTCTGACGAAACGTGAACGATGGATGGGCACACGACCGGGCGCAAGTCAGGGGCGGCGCCCGGGGCGACGAACGAGGGCGGGGGTCGCGTGCCCCGCCCGCGTCCGCTCGCCGTTGCACGCGCCGCGGGGGTCGTGCGGGACGGGACGATAACGGGCGGGGGCAGCGGGCGCGGAGAACACTATGCCTGCCGGATCGGGCAGGCCGCGGGGAGGGGGCGCTGCACGTGCGCCGGGGAGCCAATCGCGGGGGGCGGGGATGGTCGTGCGACGCGCACGTTTCTGAGGCACACGACCATTTGCCCCGCCCGGCGTCCTCGCTCGCGCAGACGGGCGTGCGCAGGCCGCGATATAAGCCATGATCGTCGCGCCTTCGCGACCCACCCTCGCTCGCTCTGTCGTGTGCCCCTGCCCCCGCCATGTCCGCACCCCCCGACGCGCCCCTCTTCTACGCCGCGAGCGTGAACCCCCCGCGCCGCGCCAAACGGCAGCGCACCGGCTCCGTCGGAGACACGCCCTCCTCCCCCACCGCCCCCACCACCGCCCGCCGCGTCTCCAACCCATCGCGGCAGCCGATCCTCCCCAAGCGGCCCACGGGCGAGTACGCAGTGCCGTCTCCCGACTCCGACGACGCCTCCGACGCGGAGGACGACTACGACCCCGGCCGCGACGCCGCCCCCCGCTCCCAAGCGCCGCGGCCGCAAGCCTGGGACCATGTCGCGCTCCGCCCGCGAGAGCCTACGCAAGCTCAACCATTCCCGCATCGAGAAGGCTCGTCGCACGAAGATCAACGAGACCCTCTCTGCCCTCAGCACTCTCGTCGGTGAGCGCGATCAGGTCGTCGGTGGCTCCGACGGTGTTGTGGCCCCACCGCCTGCCCCGGTGGAGGATAAGGGGAAGAAGGCCAAGGGCAAAGGGGAGGGCGGGAGCGAGAAGGAGTTCAAGCTCGACGTGCTCGTCAAGACCGTCGAATACATGCACGACCTCGTCGCGCGCGTCCAGGCGCTCGAAGCCGTCGTCCAGGGCTGCAGCTCCTGCCGCCGCGCTGCCGCCTCGATCCCCTCTCCCCCTGGCTCCAACGTCGACGCCAACGTGCAGATGCACCCAGCGCGCTCGGTCCCGTCGTCGCCGAAGCGCAGGCGCGAGGGGCGCGAGGACGACGCGCTCGAGGGCATCCAGCGCGACGCCCGCCGTCTGCGCCTCGGGGCACCCCACCCACCCCCACGGCCGCGAGGAAGACGACTCCTACGGAGGCGACGACGAGCACCCGTCCCCGACGCGCTCACCGCGCCCTCCGCCCCCGCCTCCACATCCGCCCCCACCCCCACCTCCTCGCGCGCGAGCGACCGCTCGACCGCCTCCCCGCGCCTCCCGCCCATCGCGTCGTGGCTCCCGCACCCGTACGTCGACCCGAGCAGCCTCATGTCCGGCCCATCGCCGACCGCGGCCCTCCCCAGCGGCGCCCCCTCCGCCCGCGCGCCGGCGAACGTGCAGCTCCCGAGCCCCCCGCCGTCGGGCCGCTTCCGGCCGACGATCACGCTCGCGAACATGCCCGCGCTCGCGCTCCCCGCGCCCGCGCGCCCCGTCCAGCGGGAGCGCGCGGCGAGCACAACCTCGCACTCGCAGCGGCCGCCATCGCACCAGCCGCACCAACACCAGCAGCAGCAGCAGCAGCAGCGCAAGTCAATCTCGATGTCCCCGGTAGTCTCGCCGACGTGGACGCCGGAGGACGAGTCCGCGGCGTTCGCTGCTGCTCCAGATCGGCTCGAAGCCCGCGGAGCGCGTCGACGAGCTCGACGGGCTCGATGGCGCTCCCTATGGTGCGCGACGACTGGAGGGAGGAGCGGGGGTTCGCGGCACCGCGCGAGGTGGTGACCCCGAGCGCGTTGGCTTGGGATGAGGGATTGAGTTGGGGCGATGCGAGGTATGTGAAGGTCTCGTGTCGACGGGTCGTGGACTCTCGAAGATATGTACCCCTGCCGCAGACTGCAGTACTTGAAGCTTTCGTCGTGTATGATAATCACCTCCTTCGGTATGGTCGCTTACAGGTAACATTATGCACTTGTCACCGGTTCGTTGTCTTTATTCTCTGGTTTCCTCGTTATGTATATGGACAAATTAGAACTGGGATGGACAGAACTGGTGATCTGAATCGAAAGAACGAGCATTGTACATAAGTGACCAGAACGTCATCAGACGAAGGCACTCGTGCACAAGTGGCTACAAGTGGCTGGTCTACTTTTGAGGCGTGCTCGGGTTGACGTTGAACCTTCAAGCTTCGACTCGGTTATCGCCTCAGCGTCGGACACAATTGCTCAGCGGCATGGTTCATGTGAGTCGCGGTCCTCCTCGTGGGTCGTATCCCACTTCTAGAGTCATCACTGGCAGCTTGAGGTCGTTTACTACGCTCTGTTTCCCCGCGCCGGCTGCCTGAGCCCGGCCCCAGTCAATGCACGCGTAGCGGCGTAATCATGTCGTCCCTTGCAGATCATCCCCGCCTCCAGGTCCCAGTCCTCAGGCCTCAGGCCTCAGGGCCTCACTAGCGCCTCACACAAGGCAAGGCACGACCGCCTGTGCCTTGGCTCTGCCACCCAAGTGGCGCTGCTGTGGTCAGACTAATGCGCGGATGGCGGTGCGTCTTGTCCTCCTTCCGGACTCTCGTTTGCCACGGGCGACGTTTTCCGGCGTGTTCCCACTCAACCCGTCCTTCGCCGTACGTGTTCCACTCCGGCACCGAAGAAGCCACCTATCGAGTCACCGGGTGGCAAACGCTGAGAACGAAACCCGCCCCACACGTCGCGGTGCACACGAAGCATGATGAACGAACGTTGGCTCGAGACCGAGTGACAGCGATCGTGCATTGAAGAGTGTAAGCGAAGGTCCGACTGCGTGTTCTAGTGCTAGTCTACGCCATGGCCGTACAGGTACATCGTGAAGAGGTCGTGTAGCGGTCGTCGTCGATCATAAGCGTCCGGCGGAGGCGCAGCAGGGCTCGCACGAGGCGAAGGGCACGACGCACCAACGGCCTTCAAAAACATAAGGCGGTGGGGAGACAGCAGAAGCAGAAGGGGGTTTACGGAGGCGGCGGGACCAGGTGGGAGGGTCGGAGAACACACGATCCTGTCCAACTCATTCATTCGTGGAGCACGATCTGAAATTCGGAGAGAGCGGAAAGCACAGCGAGACCGAGGGAGATACGTAGCCATAACGCAAAAGAGGTAGATGCACCGTAAGTGATGAGCTAGCGCTAGTGTGATGCGGAGCACGAGCACGCTAGCAAAGCAAGTTGTCCGACGCAGTCACAGGAAAGATGACAGAAGGCTGTGACGCGATCGCTGGCTCTGGGGCCCGAATCTCCTTAGAGGAGCATCGCCGAGAAGACGGTCGCGGCGACGCCGGCCGCAACCGAGAGCGCAGAAATAGGGAGCGACGACATCGCACCATTCTTACCGGCGGCAGCCGCGGATGCCGACGACGACGACGACGACTTGGTCGAGGTCGCGATCTTGGAACCAGTCGTCGACGCAGAAGCGGCGGTGGAGGCGCCGGCGGCACCGGTGGTCGAGCCGATGCCTGCGGAGCCGGCGCTGGAAACCAGCGCACCGACGGTGCTGTTGAACGTGCCAGTCATACCGGTAAGGCTAATGATGTTGCCGTCAATCAACATGCTCTGGCCGAAAACTGTGCAGAGTACATACGTAAACTTCGACGAGAACGACTGCTGCATGTAAGGGGCGTTGGTGGTCGACGTGAGGTTGAGCGAGTCGAAGCGGACAAAGCTAAGCGCACAAGGTTCAGTAAACAGGCGCCAAATTTGAACGGAGGCCATGCCACTCACTAGTACTGGCCGTTGGAGCCCATGGAGGCATCGGGGGTGAAGACAATCGAGCTGGTGGTCGCGACATCGACGCTGGGGGTGATCGACTGAAGGAGGACCTAAAAACAAGACGTGTCAGGTTCGGATCAGGCACTATCGCCGCGCATGCCTGCATCACGCCGCGCTGTACATCGGGTTTGACAAGGACAAGGTTT
>NW_025954617.1:0-19477 GCF_022376455.1 Epithele typhae
ACTTAGAAGGCCCTGGTTATCGAACTCGGAAGCCCCTGGCGAATGCTCCTCCCACGCGTTCGATCGTCTCGTTCCCCACCGCCCTTGGCCTTTTCACGAGCACCCGTCGCACGGGCGGGCGATGCACAACGATGTGCGTGGACCTGGTCGGCGCAGAAGTTCGCTCCTGGTAGCGCATACGCACACGGCTCCGTCGCCTTCGGGGCCGCGCTGAGGCCCCACGACCCCAGGGCCCCAGGGCTACAGACCGATGAGCCCCCACAGCCCCCCACCTACGGCCCCACGGAGAGTCGCGCGCGGACGTACGGAGTGATCGCGCTCGCGACCCCGCCGGCATCTTAACCCGCGCGGGGAGGCATGTGGATAGAGCCAGGCCAGCGTGATCTCGGTCGGTCGCCTCCTGCCCGGTATGTACGCGCGCCCTGCGAGGCCACGGCGCGGGACCGGGCGCGAACGCTCGCGGAAGCGTGGCAGCTGGCCTCGAGCCTTGTTGGCCGCGCGTGCGCTCGATCGAGAGTCCCGTGCCCGATGCTTAATATTCGCTGGTGCTGGGATGTGCGGGTGCTGTGCGGAGGTGTGTGCGGCGCGGGGGCCTGCGTTGAGTTGACAAGGTTGTTCTTGAAGCGTGCACTTCGAGACAGATGTGAATAAGGGCCACTCGTACCATGCATGCGCATTACGAACAGCGTGAAATTGCGTCGATCCAGAACGCGAGCTAGAACACAGCGAGCAAGGCTGGTCCGAACCAACGGGGCCACCCCTGCTTTTAATTCCCCAGCACAGCGCCGCGACAGCCCGCAGTTCGAGCTTCTGAGGGAGCCAGTGCGGTCTGCCCGCCCGCCCGCAGGCAACGCATGCAGCGGGAGGGATCGAGAAAGAGTGCGAGCGTTCGTCGACGTTTCAGGCCTTTCATCGCGATCTGCACCGCCTGGGAGCGGGGGCGGCACGATCGAATCTCCCTCCATTTCCGCCTCTGACACTCATCAGCGGGGTGACGCCGTGGGGACGCGTCGTGCACGGCGCGTTGGCTAATTTATAAAAACCATCGTATGTACGCCATTCGCGCCGCGAGCTGAACGCGGCAGCGTTCAACCTACATGAAGTGCGCATCAGCTTCGGGGCCAGGGCGGAAGGACGACAGTCTGCTTGCGGGATAGCTGTGTGGCGCCGGCACATTGTACTCCCACAATGTCCCTTCATGGTTTTGGATTAGCCTTCAGCCTTCCCCTTTCCGTGTCCCACCTGGCCCAGACACCGACGACGGCGGCGACGGCGAGGCCGGGGACGCTTGTGGTCGGCGTCCGCGCCTTCCGGCCGGCCGGCCACCCCCGCACCGCGTCCCCGCACGGACCCCCGACCCCGCGCCCAATCGGGCGGCAGCACGGATCCGCGCCCCCAGCGGGATTCGGGATCCGGGGCTCGCGCCGCATCGTGCCCCCCGCCTTGGACTCGGCGGGCCGGGCGCGAGGCTCGAGGCTCGGAGGGTCGCCTGTGGATGACATTGACAAGCCAGAGATGCCCGAGGGAGAGGAGGCTACGCGCCTTCTAGCGTGCGCTCAGGGCCGCCGTGCGCCGCGGGCTGCGCCGCGTACGTGCGATGGATACCAGTCTCGCGAGGAGTATCCGAGGACGGAGCGTTGTGCACATAGCGGTGTACTATGTTGCAGCTTCGGCTTGGCCCTGGGCTCCCAGAGGTCGGCAAACGTCGACGCAGCGGTCCGGACGACACCGACACCAACAGCACGCCTCCGGTTCGTGTCTCCAGCTGGGCGTGGGGGATCGTCCCGCGTCCGCGCGCATCAGCAGCGCAGAAGTGCTGGGCACACCCGCACCGCGCGCGTCCGTCGGAGGAGACGAGCGGATGATCCGGGGCGCCCGCCCCTCGATCCCGGGCTCCGAGCTCCGAAGCCTCTCTCCTCCGCACCTCCGCACCGCCGCACCGCGAGCCGAACTCGTGCGCGCACGGGCCCGCGTCGCCGCAGCAGCAGCACCGGCACCAGACGCGAAGAAGCGCAACAAGCCCGGGGGATGCGCCTTTGGGACAACACCGAGGAATGCGCGAGCGACGAGAACGCGAACCCGGATGCGGCGGCGCAGGCGCCGGGGACGCGTGGGGGCAGGCGGGGAAGGCAGGCGGAGTTCGGGGATTCGAGCGCAAGTAGAGCTTCGGGCTGGCCCTATGGATACTCTCCGTCGACGATGATCGCAGTGACGGATTGTGCGACCAACGGCTGGTGCGACAGTAGCGGTGGCGATAGCGAAGGCCAGACCGGACCCGGATCCAACGATGTTGCGTGCGCAGACGTGGACGGCGATCTCCCCTGGCGAGCGGCCCCAGCGCACGGTGCAGTCGGCGTTGGGAGACGCTTTTGTCTTCAAGAACCGTTCGCGCGGGGCCGGGGCCGTGCACGACATGCGCGCGCGACGTCCGCGAAGACATCGCGCGCGCCCCGCTGGTGCTGGCGCCGCACAGAAGCGCCGAAGGGTCAGGCCACGCAAAGGCATTGGACAACGCTGTCGAAGAGGAGCGCTGGGGCCCTTCTTCCTGGCTGTCGCTTAGACGTGTTCGGGAGGCCAAGGCTTGTGCGCGACGCTTTGGGAGGGCTTCTGCGGTGTGGCCGGCCCAAAAAGCGCTTCTCGCCCAAGGAGGGACGAGTTTGGACGAGCGCCCTGTGGCTGGAGTGGAGCCTTGCGTAGTTCGATGTTCTTGCGTTCGTGTGCCTGCCGTCGTGCGTGGAGGTGGAGCGACGGCCGATAGGAACGGCCGGCGCGAGGGCGAGGAAGGCTGCCCTGCGGTAGTTGGATGGCTATGAGCGCACTCTCCGCTGGGCCTCGGACGCAGCACCGGGAGGATCCAAATTTGACGAGAAGGCAGAAGTCGCGGCGCAACGGGCGGAGAGGCCCATGTGGATAGCGCCAAGTATGGCGTGCTTGCCTGCGAGGTTATCTGGGTTTCGAAAAAAAGAGTACGCGCGTTTGGCAGCGCGCCACTCGACCGCCCACTTCTGTCGAGCAATCAGTAAGTACCGAGGAGCCTAGAAAGGACGCACGTACGAGTACGTACAACAACGCAAGGCCTGCCCCGGGCGAGCCGGCCCTCCGCTTGTAGTCCGGACGTTTTCGTGTGGTGCGCAGACAACACCGACGTCTAGGTTCCTCGAGTCCGATTATCCCGTCAAGGCCTCGTCCCACTACCTTCGCAGAGACTCACGGGCTATCAGACTAAAGCCGTCACTCTTCCTGAAGCGCTGGAGGCGTTGCCCCCACGCCACGCCCCAGACGAGTTTAAAACCCCCGAGAGGCACGGCGCGAGACCTCCGCCATGGCATGGCCACCGCGGACTCCCGGTCGCCCGGAACGCATCCGCAAGAACACCTCGCACCGACAGCGTGACAGCACGGTCCTGAGGCTGGGGGCTGAGCGCTGGGGGCTGGGGCGGGAAACCCGGAGCGCTGCCCTGCGCGACGCCCGCGTGCGCGAGTCGCTCCGTGCCTTTCGTCCGTCGCCTCGAGCCTCGTAAAGCTTGAACCTTGAAGGTAGAACGCGCAGCGGGCCGGGGGCGACGACGTCAGCGGCGCAGATCCGCCGCGCCGAGCCGCGCCGGGAACGGGTGGGGCTGGGCGTGCGGGGAGTGTATTGCGAAGGCTCGGGCGAAGGTCGGGAAGAGGCGGGGGCCCGCGCGGGTCCCAGGGCGGGGTGCGCCCGCGCGGGGAGCTAATCAGCGCGGCCCTGAGCGGCGCGGCGCAGGAGGGCGCGCGGCGAGGATCGAGGGGCGGGTGCCGCGCGCGGCGCGGGAGGGGGACCGGGACGTCGTTGCGCTTTCGCTTTCGCGGTCGGACGATCCGCTTCGCCGCTGCGACATGGGTGATCGCGAACGCGGGAGGTGGGTGCTGTCGGCCACTGTGCCAGTGCGGGGGATCGCCGGCCGTGCATGGGGGTGCGGGGGTCGGCTCGAGCGGGGGGATGCGCCAGGCACGTATACGTGTGGTGATCGCGCGGGAGCGGATGCGATGCGGAGAAAGGAAAGCGGAAAGGCGAACGTGCAGACGGTGGAGAGCCTCGGCCCTCCAGGAACCTGTGCGATGGCTGTCGTTGCGCCCCGGACCCGAGCCCTGCACGGTGCACATGCGTCGGGATGGGGGGTGTTGTTCTTCGGCAAGCTGAGCTCGATGGGAGTAGCTTTGCTCGGTAGTCGGAGATGGAGGCGCGAAGCCACCGAAGGCGGGAAAGGGGCGCCGGGAGCGCGTGTGCTTCGCCATTCTGGAAGTTCCCCGGCGAGACGGCGCACGACCTTCTCTGCGAGCTGAGAATTATTAATGATGGACGAGGCGCGCATTGAGCGGGCTGCACCCACGACAGAGGCGTGCCCCACCCAATGGGGCCGCGGGAAGCACGATGCTTTTGTTTCCCGCCCGCAGAGAAAGTCCGTGATAGCTGCCCACACGTAATAGTCGCTGTAGCAGTCCAGGAGTCGTGCATGTGTAGCGTCAGAGCAGGGCCAAGGCGACAGGATCTCGACAACGCACCTGAAGACCTTGTATTACATCTGTTGAGAGAGCGTAACGCCGGAGGCCGCGGAGAACGGCGCTGCAGCGACTGCAGCTGCCGAGGCAGAAGCGCATCAATCACGAGCATGACGTCGACGGTGCGCGCGCAATGCATCCACCAGCGTACCCTCGTCCGGTCCCCGTTCTCCGAATCCACTTCCCCGGCTACCCGGCCACAGTAGTGCCGTACCGCGCGGATGCAAACGGACGCGAAGTTTCTGCAACGGGAGAGCATGGGCCGCAAGCTCTCCTCCTCGTTCGTGCGGAGGGCCTTCGCGCGGTCTCCGCACATCTCCATGACGTGTCGACCCGGTGAAGAGGCAATGGTGGCGACATGGCGCCTGGACGACCATGCGCTCGAGCCGTCGAAGCCCGGCGAGCACCATGTCTTCGCGATCGCTCGGGGCGAAGTCCTAGGGCGTCCTGCGGGGAAAGCATGGCGAACTTTCCAGCCCGATGGGCCGGATTAGGCTTAGTTTCCGCAGAACCAGACTCAAGCCTGAGCCTAGGACGCGGCGATCGCTCTGGCCCAGGAGTCCGGCGATACCGGGAGCGCTGCAGCTGGAGGTCGTTGACGTTCTGTCGTTGACGGCCGCGCGCCGGGGCGGCGGATACTTCGGCGGGCCAGTCTCCGCAGACTGGCGCATCAGACGTACGTGGGCGCACGGATAGGGCGGGAGCATGTGGGTTGGATCAACCTCGCTTGGTCGCGCGCCGTCCAGAGGCGGAGTTATGCTGTCCACAGCCCAACTCCCCAAGGGGCGCGCGTTCCACGATCAGAGCCCTGCGCGCGCCCACTGATGCCGTATGGACGCACCAAGGCCGACGGTGGGAGCGCGCGCGCGGACGCGGGGGCGCGGACGACCTTCGGAGCCGCGACGCTCTTCTCGTGCCGGCACCCTGTGGGAAGCGGCTGGATGGCGGGGGAAATTCGTGAGGTAGTTTGGGATAGCGGCGAGAAGGACCATTACGCGACGTCCCAACGGCCGCTCTCCAGAATCCGGCGGCGCTTGATCGGCGCGTACGCCTCCATTTGCAAGGCTGGAAGCGCAGTGGACGATGAAGGCGATCGGAAGCTGGAACAACTAATCATGCACTCGGTGTCTCGGTTGAGGCTTGAGCCTTCATCTGGACTGTGGGGTAAGTGGGGAAATGTGGGGTAAATTGACCGGGGACGTCGGACGCACGCTAACGCACGGGGAGACCGAGCGGCCGCGACGATCGAACGGAACTGCGTCGGAGGCGGCCAAGACGGGACGGGGCCAGCTTGAGTACGCGACGTGCCTGGATTGGAGGGATGAGAACGCGTACGGCTGGATCAACGGAAGGGGCAGCTTATAGGATCATTTTGTTTGTGTAAAGCTGACGTAGGAGCATATGGCCCATCGCGAGAGATGTCCACCCGAGATCAACACCCCAAGATGCCCGACTGTTGCAAAGCTCTCAAACGTTAGACTGCAGATCGAACCGGTGCCGGAAATTTGTCTCATTTTCCTGGTGACTACACAGTTGTATGAAGCAGAGGTTGGGAATACGGGAGAAATTTCCGCTGGCGGCCGCCGACGCAAAACAAGGCGGTCAACTTGGAGCACGGAAGATATAGTGTTCAACATGTCTTCACTGATGCCCGACAGAAACTGATGCCAAAGGAAAGCCAGAAGTTGAAGGGGTGGGAGAGGGAGGAGTGACGAATCAAGCAGCAACAGTTGGGTGACAGGGCGGAACTTGGAAGGCGAGGTGGATTGGCTCGGCAGAGAACGAGGGCATGAAACTCAAAAGGGGAAGGACACAGGAAGAGGGTGCAGGATATTGATAACCACGCACCGTGTCATGAGCTAACCTCCTACGTCATCTCTGCAGTTCCCTGTCATCGTTCCCTGGTCGCGTTGCTCGAGAGTGGAGCGCCATGATTGGGGCATGATGTGAGGTCTGGGGGAGGGGAAAGCGCAGAGGAGGCACGCCTACGAGACGAAATGGATGTGTGCAAGGAGAGACGGACGATGACGAAACGCACCTCAGGGCTTTATGTGTCCACGCATCGCCGCCTGACCCCGTCGCCACAGTGATCGCGCCGTGCTGGAAGCCGCTCATCTGACTCTCCTGTCCCGCGCACACGTCCACGTGAGTGGAGTGCGATGGTGCTTGCACCAAGACTTATGCCGAAGACCCGAAGCAGACGGATGTGCGCGTCGTCGACCGAGTGTGCGGGTCGTCTTCGGCGCATGATCGCGGAGCCTAGCATTGCGTCTTGGGAGGCATGGGTTGAACCACCAGGCCTGGAAGGAGGAAATGGGCGAATAAAATCCGCGAAGTTGAGACGACCCGTGAACCGAGCGCACTGTATGCGCGATGTTGGGCTCAGCAACAGCGTACGAGGTGGTCAGGTGCCATCCTGGCCGTCGGCATGATATCTGTCGGCTGAGATGCACAACGTGGACAAGACTCACCAACCGAACCGCGAGTCTTCGGAGACACCCTGTCCGACAAAACACCGGCCCTGTTCTTGCCAGGACGATACCACCTTCCATGAGGACTTTGGACTTTAGGGGCGACGATGAGAGGTAGAAGACGATACGATCCGTATGGTCAAGACTCAAGAGCATCAAAATGTGTCTGGCGTTGTAGACGCGTGTGTATTCCCAAGCAGTCACGTGTTCGTGTCACGAATCTCAAACTTGTAGTAAACTGTGAAGCAGTGTCTACAGGACACTATGGGAGAGCTGGTGTGTCGCCAAACAGGTTCGCGCTGTATCCCACAGGATATCGTCCAAGGCCGCGCGCACCATCGGCCGCCACTGCAATCCGACGGATGTCGTCCACCTCCTCTTGAGTGAGTTTGATATGAGCTGCGCCCAGGTTCTCATCCAGATTCTGAAAAGAAACTTAGTGAGTCACAACGAGCATCTGAGAATGTGAAAGGACACGGACGGCGATCTTCGTCGTACCAGGGATAGGGAGAATGTCGTCGCCCTGCGCCAGGAGCCAAGCAAGCGCTATCTGCCCGGGCGTCGCCTCATGCCTGTCTCCGGCTTTCTTGATATCATCGACGAGCTTCAATATGTTTGGGAAGTTTTCCTTCTGGTACTTGGGGATGTGCTTGCGGAAGTCGTCGTCCGCGAATCCTTCAGGGCCAGTCTGACAGCAACGTCAACCTTTGCCCCTGCGATATATAATACCGCTTGGACTCACTATCCTGCCACTCAATATTCCGCGGCCGAGCGGAGAGTACGCAACAATCGCCACCCCAAGCTCACGCGCCGTTTTGAGCAAGTTGATCTGCGGGTCCTCGATGTCCAAAGTGAACGCAGAGTATTCGAGTTGAACGGCTGCGATGGGATGAACGGCGTGCGCGCGACGGAGGGTTTCTGCGGAGCATTCGGACAAGCCGATGTATTTGACCTTCCCAGCTCTGGTACCATCTCATGAATGACGGAAGGGGGAGAGGCAAGCACGTTAGACACGTACTCGACAAGCTTTTTCATCGCACCGACGGTGAGCTCGATCGGGACCTCTGGATCAGCCCTGTCCCACAATGTCAGTACGCACGTCTGAGCAGAAAAGATTTTTCGGAACTCGTCGCACCTGTGAGCATAGTATAGATCGACGTAATCCACGCCCAAGCGCTTAAGTGATTTCTCCAAAGCCTGTGGAACGTAGTCGGGCGCACAGTGAATGCGCTTGATACCAGAGGCCAGCGCGAACTTAGTCGCCAGGAATATCTCGCTCCTCTTGTTTCGCGTGCTGAGCCTGTGAGTGAACAATAAGTTCGATGCTGCTGCCACTGCTGCTCAGGAAGGCGAAAGCTAACCATTTTCCAATAAGGTCCTCGCTGTCCGCGTACACATCGGCCGTGTCCCAGTGAGTGCAACCACGCTCATACACGGCGTCGAGGATCTGGCAGATGGTGATGATGTCTGATGTCAGCACGAGCTTAGCAGTAGCTGCGAGGACTGCACCTTAAGGCGCTCCTTGTCTGGCAAGGGTGGGCCGTAGCAGACAGAGATACCCATGGCGCCGTAGCCGATGGCGCTCACGAGCGAGTTTCCGATCTTGCGCATGGGAAGAGACATACTGCTAGAGGTGAGGGCAGCAGGACTCGAGATGTTTGTGCAGTCCTGGGCGAGACAGATCTGTCTCTATATACTGTCCACCACGACCGCCTTTACATGCTTCGTATGAAGCCCCAATGGCGAACGGAGAATACTTGTGCTATCGACGACGCTTTTGCGGTCGCAGCGCTCTGTTGGCAAAAATAGGCAGCCCCGGATTGGCATTTAGCAATCTGTCTCAGCCATTCAGGAGCGAGCGAACTAAAATGGCTACGAGAGCCTATGCTCACCGATCGGAATATCTGCGCGGTTTACGTCACGAAATGAAGCTCACATGAGCGCCGCACCGCCTGGCTTACTAGTAATACAACCATCTCCCTCGCAGCAATACATCGTCACCTTCACTTCCACCCAACAGCGCATCGTCGGAGGGAACAAGGGTGAGCCCAGGGTCGATCAAGCAATGTATGATGAAACCGGCGGCGTCGGGGAAGGCGCAGAAATCGAGCGTGGCGAGGACCGAGTACTCCAGACCAGCTGGCTCATTTTCACATAGGATGCCACCTGTGCGATAAATTAGCGATTCGATTGGTGAGAGAGGAGGCAATGCTTACAGGGGACTCACTGCAACATCATCGTCAGTCGCAGGAACGGCGAGGCGCTCCCGGCATGGCGCCTCAGACAAATGCTCCACCACGTGACTGCGATCAGCTAACGTCGTGGCGCGGCCCCACGGGCCGGGCTTGTCATTTCCCAACCTCGTTCTCTGGCCAAGGTGGAACAGTCCTTTCCGATTCCTCGCGCAGGGCCACACACCGCGCTGTCGCAGTCCTTGCGACGTTCTGGGCATCCGCGACATGGCGGGGAAGCAGCCGTCTTATCTGGACCGTGCACCAAGCGTCCGTGACGGCTTCCCTGCTTCATTCGGGACTCGGTGGCAGACGTTCGTGCTTTCGACTCCCGATGCTCTCCGTTGACCTTGATGCCCCGCTAGCTCCCGCTGTCTCTCACCCACTGGTCGCTCTCATCCACTGTAGATGGCTCAACAGGCATCTATCCACCTGGATATATATCACCACCTGGCACCTCCTTCATCACCGCCCACGTCAATCTGCGGGTCTAACGTATGGCGCCTTTCGACCACACCGTGTCCGTCGGCATGCGATTTCCTCTCGCTCTCCACGCTCCGCAGGCCACACGCTGGTCCAGGCCACCGAGCCTTAAAACTCCCCTCTGTTCCAATTCTCTCCATACCGGCTCCCTCCTCCCTCCGAACTTTCTCCGATGTCTTGCCTCAAGAGCACCCCCCATCTAGCTCCACGTACCCAGATCTTAGCCGCTCTAGTCGGGGGACTGGGAGTCGTCACCGATGTCGTACTCGTCGACCAAGCACCTCAACACCAGGGATGGAAGAAGAGCTTCGCCAGTACCTTCAAGGCTCTTTCGTGCGAGTCACTTCTCGCGATTCGTGCATGATCTCTCCGAAGCTCATGCTGTGTCGTAGGGATGACCCCTCTACTCCTCGCGCTCCCTTTCGCATGGGCCGCCCATTGGGTCAAAACCTGGGGGCATGATACAACGTTTGCCCGTACGTCTCTCGCATACGACCAGCCTTTCAACCGGCTCATGTCCGACTCCAGTCTGCTTCATCGCCATGATCCCACTACAGAAGATATTCGATTGGGGCGGAGAGCAACTGGGAGAATTCCTGAAAGAAGATCTACGAGATTTGGTAGTCATCACGCTAAGCAAGTAAGTTGGTCATCATAGGTCGACTTCATGTCGAGGCCAACGTATCATCGTGATAGTGCCGTAGAGGCCACCCTCTCTATCATACTACTTCTCAAGTGCGAGCTACGACTCCTCCAGTCCACCATCGTTGGTACGTCTTTCATGCCATCTGACGAGCATCGTCGTAGTCATCGTTCGAGCTAGGAGTAGTGCTGCTGCATCTCCTCCTCATCCCTGGGATGCCGATTTTCTTATCTGGGGCGCGACACCACGATCAGCCCCTTCACGCCCAACATGCAAGCGTCAATACCACGCTACTCATGGTCGGGTACGTGAAACACCTAGACGAAGGGATGCCCGTGTCTCAACATGATTACAGAGTACTCTCTATGCTTGTTCCCACCGCCTTATTTGCCGCCCTAGACCGCGGATCGTCAAATAGCGGACAATCAGACTCCAACTCCGGGCTTCCTCCCGCCTTCGTACCCCTAGTCAGCGACACAGTCCGTCGAGATATATTGAGTATGAGTCGTGGCATATCCGTCGTGCTCATCGTAGCGTAGGTATTTCGTTCGTGCGCATATAATCATCGCTGACCGCCGGCATTGTTAGGTATATTGTTTCCCGTATCTACCACCATGGCGTACTGCCGTCCACCCGGACTCGGAAGCTCGCACCTCCTGCACGCCGGCCATCAACTCTTACCTTTTCACAAAGTCCTGCTCGCCCTGCTGCGTCTCGCGCAAACACTTCAGAGCCACTACTCGCGTCCAAAACTACTATGCCTGTGCATCCGTGGGCTTCATTCATTCTCCTCGTCGTTGCCGTTGCGCTCATGGCACCCACCGCCGAGTTTGTAAGCCCCTTCACGTTCCTGTCAGTTACAAATACTGAGCGTACCGGTTGCAGCTCGTCTCGAGCATCGAAGAGGTGCAAGAGACAAGTGGGATCCAGACGGAGTCAGCGTCCTTCCTCTTCTGCCACCGTCTCGCGTCCGTCTGACGTCTGCGGCTGTCCAGGTGGTTCGGCCTCATCCTTCTCCCCGTTCTTTCCTTCTCCGGCGACGGAGTCGTTGCGATCCACAAGTTCCTCATTCGCACGCACAACGATCTCAAGGCCGCGTTCCGGAGTAAGCGCGACGGCTCCGACTCCGGACTCTCCACTGCCAAACAAGACGGGGACGACGAGGAGTCGCTGGACCAGGAGTTCGCGCATGCGCGCCCGATCGACCTCAGCATCCAGTTCACGCTCTGGTGGATGCCGTTCCTCGTGCTCCTTGGCTGGTGGACCGACCGGCCCATGCACCTCCTCTTCGGTGCGTGCGCCGCGCCGTTCGCGGTCGGGTGAATTGATCTGGAGCATCCCACAGACTACTTCGAAGTCGCCGTCTTGTTCGGCGCTTCCTTCCTCGTCATCTGCGTTCTCAGCGACTCGAAGACGAACATGTCCGAAGGGCTGAACATGGTCTCGTTCTACGTGATGATTGTGAGTGCGCTCCGTGTACGCTCCGCGAACGCTTTTCTGATGTCGATGCTTGTGCAGGCCATTGCGACGTGGTTCTATCCAGGCCAGCCTCAGATTGAGTACATGTTGAACTGCCCGGGTAGTGTCGCGGAAGCCGTTGCTCGAGCAGCAGGCGGCATGGGAGAACTTGCTCCTTGATCTAGGCGAGGGAGCGCATGAGCCTCGCGCATGTTGTACAATTTGTGCTGTACGTCGATCCGAGAATATATACTGCGAGAGACATTTCGATGTTTACTGAGAGTTCAACCGTTCAAGAGCGAGCGAACGAAAATGACTACGAGAGTCTATGCTCACTGATGAGCTTGGCGCGCGAGGCGGTTGCAATCCAATTGACTGCGAGCCTCGGCGAGTCCGGCCTCCGATGGCTTTGAGATCACGATCGCACGTGACCACATCGCGAGGGAATGTCTCGAAATGAAGTTTACTTGAGCGCCGTCCTGTGTGGCTTACTAGTACTACCATCGCCCTCGCAGCAATACATCGTCACTTTCACTTCCACCTACTACCACGGCCTTGAACGTCCGAACAAACGACATGACGCATCCCACACAGATCGAATCCGTCAGTCAGTGGAACACCACCCTCCGAGCCGCGAAGGAGAAGGGCCAGGCGATCGTCGTCGACTTCTTCGCGACATGGTGCGGGCCGTGCAAGGTGCGTCCCCGTCTGGTTTCACGCACTCGCACTCCCCACGCACACCTCCCCCGCAGGCCATCGCGCCCTTCTACGAGCAGCTCGCGGCCCAGTTCCCGCACGGCGTCTTCCTCAAGGTCGACGTCGACAAGCTGGCCCCAATCGCCGCCAAGTACAGCGTCACCGCGATGCCCACCTTCGTCGTCATCACCCAGGCCGGCGTCGCCAACTCCCTCCGCGGCGCGGACCAGCGCGCGCTGCACGCGATGGTCGCGCGCCACGCCGCGGCGCCCGCGCTCCCCGCGGCGGCGGAGCAGGCGAAGGAGGAGGGCAACAAGGCGTTCGCGGCGGCGGACTACGAGGCCGCGGCGGACGCGTACTCGCGCGCGATCGCGGCGGCGCCGAAGGCGGCGGTCCTGTACGGGAACAGGGCGTTCGCGTACATCAAGCGGGCGCGCGCGGAGGGCGTGGCGAAGGCGGAGCGGGAGGAGTTGAGGGAGAAGGCGGTCGAGGACGCGAGGGCGGCGACGGTGCTGGACGAGAAGTGGGGGAAGGGGTGGTGCGGATGGCGGAGGCCGCGCTGCTTGCGGAGGAAGAAGAGGGGATGAAGGCGGTGAACGCGGCGTTGGAATCGCTGCAGAAAGCGGTCTCTGTGTCGGACGGGAAAGTGAAAGCAGGTGCGTCTTGTCTTTCTGGTGTTTTGCCTGCAATGCTGGAACAGATGTCGACGTCCGGATTTCAGAGGCTCAGAAGATGCTCGATACCCTCAAGGCCCGGTCAACGTCCCCATAACATATCGACCGCCGGGGTGTATCGTTAGTTGCATTCTGCTCTCATACTTGTATACCTTTCTTGTAGACATCACGGACTACAGCATGTTTTCGCCACATGGAGGGACATGAATAAGTCAGAGCCAGCTCTATCGTGTCCTTTCTCGATACTTAGTGCCAGTTGGAGAGACGTTCCCGCAGACTGTCTCCTGACAAACTGCGCTTGCAAATATTTGAGCACGCGCTTTGTGAACCACGACCGTTGGATATCGGAGGCGGGCATGCATACCCGTTGGGCATACTCCGCGCTCCTTGAGTCGGACAAGCAGGGACTGACACACGAGAGGGAGTGGCCCGTATCGAACTGCCGGCCCCGATCGCTGTCGGGAGTTGCGTCTGCTGTTCTTTCCTGCCCTCCCTTGTTCTTCCTAACAGCCACCATGGCTGCTACCGCCCACCCCCATTCTCAGTCCTTACTCATCCGACTATCTGCTGCGTGCACCGTACTCCGTTAATATGCCCCTCATGTCCCTGCTCTCGGTCCCATATCGTCTCCCCGCCGCAACATGTCGTCCACGCTGACCATCCATCACCTGAACGACTCGCGCTCCAGGATTCTGTGGCTCGTGGTATGTCGCTTCCGCTGACTCTTCCTTGGCCGCGCTCCGCTCAATGTTACCGCTTTGGCGTTCAGGAGGAGCTCGATGTCCCGTACGAGATCAAGAAATATGCCTGCGGCGTTGACAGTAAAGCACCTGAGGATCTTAAGACGGTCAACCCACTCGGCGGCGCGCCAGTGATCACCGATGAGGGCGCAATTTGCCTGAGAGCGGAGCAATTGTAGGTGCGTACCAGGGCCACCTATCGAGCGTTCGTTCTGCTGTCCTCGTGTTCGAGAGGTTACGAGTGCTGAGGAAGAGGCCTGCTTGGGTGTCATGCACACACGCTGATGTCGGATATGCGTCCATAGAGACATCATCGCGAAGTACGGGGAAGGGCGCGCGCAGCCCCCCGTCCGGGAAGCTGGACAACCTCTACTGTAAGCCTCTTCTCCACACATCCTTGTTCACACCCGTTGCTCCATGACCATCGACAGTCACCCACTACTCCGAGGCGTCCCTGATGCCGATGCTCGTGCAAGCTTCTGTTCAAAAAGATCCCACCCAGGCCCCGTTCTTTATCCGTCCATTCCTACATCGTCTTCAGCAAGATCGACGCGGGGTACATGAGCCACGCCTCAAGCTGCACGCCGACATGGTGAGTGCTTCGCCTCTCGCGTGTGCAAGCCTCCGAGAAGTCTCCTGGCGTGCGCGTCGGGAGCCACTGTCTGACGAACGCGCGCCGGCAGATCGAGGAGCACCTGGAGAAGTGCGGGGACTGGATTGCGGCGGCAGCGAGCCAACGGCGGCGGACTACATGATGGTGTTCAGTTTGGAGGCGTGGGAACTCGTCACACGTTTCCGTTCGGGCCGAAGACGAGGGAGTACGTGAACCGCGCGCACGCAAGTGAGTCCATCACTTCTATGAAACAACTCGTCTCTGACCTTGCGTGATCCTTGACATGCAGGCCGCATACAAGCGGGTAAGTCTATGTCTACTATGATTTGGTCGAGTCCATTTATTGAGGTTTCGCAGGCACTCGAGAAGGGGGGTGAGTACAAGTACGCAAGAGATCTATGATCGCTCTTTGCGCCCTTCTCACTCCTGTACCACCTGTGTGCGAATCCTCTGGATTTATCGACCTGCTTAACATGGAGATCATATAGTACAACGTCGGTAGGGCTGCAGCGTGCGACAGCGCGGCGTGTTCGCAACCTTGTACACTTGGATCCCTCTGGTGCCCCTCTCAGTCTTCCTCCACAAACGGCCGTTCGACGTTTAGCCTCTGCTTCCACGTCATGACCCTCCGCAAGCCGCGCATGAGCGCGTCCATGTCGTTCGCCGCCGCCTCCGGATCTCCGCCGCATAGTCGAAGTTTGCGTCCACAGGAGCGCTCGTGTCCCAACCAGGCTCGTCGCCGCTCCACCGCGTGCTGGTGGACGTAGTTTGAAATCCGCGCCAGACCGGGTCATCGAGAGCACGTCGAGTCGCCGATGACGACCAGAGGCCCTTGGCGCGGGGTGACGGCCACTGGACGCGGCGGAGGTCAGCGCTTCAGCCGTGCTTGCATGCATGCGGGGGACGAGTATGATGGGGGCTCGAACGTACCGTTGAAGCGACGCGGGTTGCTGACGAAGCCCAGCGTGAACTTGGCGTCGTACGAAAGCAGGTCCCGGCTGCTCCGGACGGTGGAGATGAAGATGACGGGACGTTCCTGAGGTGACGCCGAACGAAGGTCAGGTCGACGGGCAGGACCACGGAGAAGGAAAGAACGCGTACTTGGCCTTGGATTTGCTCCACACTGCAAACAGTGACGCCTTCGATCTTTGACGTCTTAAGAAGCATGCGTATCTTCCGTGCTTGTGCGTAGTACGGGGTTATAACGGCGATATCTTCGGGACCTGTGTTCACGAGGAACGGCTAAGCGTGCGGTCCTCGATGAGGAGACGGTAGCACCGACAGGAAAGGTACTCACGAACGGGGTGGGCAGCGTCACGAAGCACCAGCTTTATGCGCTCGACAGTCTCCGTCGCCTCAAGAATATTGAAGTACGAGGGAGAAGAGGCTTCGCGCTCGTTCTCGCCCGAGACATGCTGGAACACCACCGGAAAGCGCAGGTTGACGAGCTGCGCCGAACCGAGGAAGGCGTCGGTAGCCTCCGGATCGGCGCACGCTTCCAAGTCGCCGTCGTAGAATTGGTTGTTGGGGTATTGCAAGATCGCCTCGTGAGACCGGAAGTTCTTCACGAGCTTGACGAAGCTGAAGCAGCGCGATGCAAGGAGGGTGTCAGAACGGGGCGACGACGGCAAACGGATCGGCTTACGCGCGGTTGGGCGCCATCGCGCTCGTGTACACCGACTGTTCCATGATCCTCTCGAGGTAGCTCTTCGCGAGCCCGAAGTGGCGGGCTATGCTCGATCGAATGACCGGCCCGAGCTGCTTGGGGTCCCCCGCGAGACGACGCGCGTGTCCGCGCTCGAGATGATCTTGATCGCTTGCAAGACTTCAGGTTCGGACGCCTGCCCTGCTTCGTCTACGAAGATATGGGAGAAGTGGCCGGTAGGCATCCCTACGTTGTACGGGAACGATGCGTTGCCGCACGTGGAGACGATCACCCTGTAGGAGCAGAGTTGCTCGAGCGACGGCAACGCGAAGAGGTGGCCACGGAAGAGCGAGTAAGGGACAAGGTCAGCAGGCAGGAGCCTCTGGATGCGGTGGATCGCGTTGCACCGGAACATATCGTTGGGCGTGAGAGCCACGGAGAGCCTCTGAGCGATGAGGTCGGCCGCACTGTTGCTGGGCGCACAGGCCAGGACCTTCGTGGTGGGATCGCGGTGGAGGACTTGACGAATTGATTCGACCAGCGTGATGGTCTTCCCGGTTCCGGGCTGTGATGCGCGCGTCAATGGGATGCTGATACAGACGAGGAAAATACTGCTCACGGGCCGAAGATCACGAACGGGGGCGCCACCGGTTGGAGACTCACGATCAGCTTGACAGCCTGCAGCTGGGCCGAGTTCAAAGCAACGAGAGGGTTGAAGGTCGTAATGTTGTCGGGTTGAGGGGTGCTTAAGATCCCTTGGTCGTCTAGGTGCGGGAACAGAAGTCGCTGGGCAGAAAGAGACGGTACCGATAAAGCTTGATGTTGCCGACGAAGAGGGATGCGGTTGTACTCGAATCGAATGTTGTACCGTGAGGCACCATCAAAGGACGAGTGGAACGATACACAGATATCTTCGTTTCGCACAATGTGTACGAATCCTCGATGCGTTGGTCCGGTGGAATCCGCTTTGCGCAAAGCCTGGGCGAGGATGATGTCGCCTAACGTGAAGGGTTAAGTTGTAGATGTCACACTATCGAAAGAACCAGTGACTTACCGACGACAACGCTTGGTCGTTTCTCTGCAAGTCCAGGAACATTGACGCTAACCAAGTTTGAACCAACGTAAGCCATGGGGATGGCTTGAGTGATACTGGCGGTGCTTACGTGTGAAGCCGTCCGGATTCTCTCCTGAACTTTACAGAACGCATGTCATACATGCGTAAATCGTCTCTAGAGAGCATATTAGGACGTCTGCGAGTAGCATTTAGTGGGGTACATACATGATGCGGGCCTCCTCCGCCCATAATAGATGCGTGAAGTGATCCAGGTGAGTCTCGAGAGACAGCTCATTTGCAAAGTACATTTCTTCTAATTGCTGGAGTACTGTTCGCGTTGCTCCTTTTGATAGGAGATCCGAGAGCGCCTTGGGAACGCACGCCTTTGGGAGAGATTGTACCCATGGTGCGGAGTCGACAGCCTCCGGAGGTCGCTCTCCTTCAACGGTCGCTCCCCCGTGTCTCCATCGTGTACGCTTCTGCTTAACGAACTTCTTCGACGCCTGCAAAAGCTTGTGGTCCTCCGCGCGGCCGACCATCGCCATTAGCTTCCGACGAACCCGAAAGGTGCCCTGAATTGGGCCCGTTGTCGACTCGAGATCAATGGCCAAAACCTCGGCGAATTTGCCGCGGTGATTGGGGTGAAGTGCACTGTTATCTCGACGGGTTCGAGCGGCGTCAGTGTGTCTTCTTGCAGAGGCCATGAGACGGTAAAGCTGAACTTTTTGTATCAGAATCGGTAGAGACATGTGGGAGTAAAAGCACGACGTACGATTTGGATGGCTTGTTGTTGCCAGCATTGGGGTACGCCGCTATTTTGCGGATGACCAATCCAGCGGTCTTCGGAACCATGAGCACGACACGCGAGTCCTGGGTCGTCGACGCGTGTTCCAGATCTACAAGCCCGAAGTCCAAGCCTTCGGGGTGTGACATGGTCGCCACTTCTCGAAGGGCGGTCTCCTGTTCATACTCCGTTCTCCATAGTACGATGAGTTGAGTTCTGATGTGATACGTTCCGGAGAGATGGTTGTTCCAGCTGTCCATAGGGAAGCGATTATTGCAGACAGTACAGTAGCCCAGCTTCTCATTGGGTTTACCGGGTATTTCCGGGATAATATGTTCACCAGGATGCCTGTCGCTGGCGTGTTGGAGCCACGACGATTGATCCGGGAGGGTGATGGCACAGGCTGGGCACTGGAGGGCGACACGTGCCTGAACTTCATCTATTCGACTGTGGTGTTTTGGATCTTGAAAGTGATTGAGAGACAAATTTCGATTCATGAATAACTTAGCGCAGGGGATACATATAGAATGGAGCCCATGGGAGAACGCGCACGAGTTGATATCCTCGCACTGACCGGCCAATACCTGTGCAGGACAGAAGCGCTTGATATTGATGGGAGGCATGAATACTTGAGTACTAAGTCGCGGGATGGCAGAGTTCAACGTGAGGATGGAGATGGAAAGAGGACGGCGACGAGGGAGATGATGAGGGCACAGTGCAGATGGCGCTGTGCTGCGGTAGCTTCCACAGTCTCACGTTCAAAAGAACGGAAACCTAGACTGTGGAGCTTACTTGAACGCTGAATGTCAAGGGCGATCACGAGGTGACATGGCTCACGTAGTCATCCAATCTGGAACCATGCGTCGATATCTGGGCTTTAGTCATTGAATATTGAACCTTCGGAGCGCCCATACGTGATACGCACTTGGAAAGAAGCGTTGGAATATCGCTCAGGAGACGTCTTGTTCCACTCTTGATCAGATCCATCTCTCGGGGCCATTTTCCATCGCAGTGCATCTTCGTTAAATCTGGAATTGGTAATCGTTTCCTATTGGCACAACGACTTGGCGATTTAGCCTGTTTCGCCCCCGACGTCGACCAGGACGAACTCAAGCCTCGAGCGGCGGCGTGTGCATCTCCGCTATCCCGGGCGGATACAAACGCGTCCACCATCTCTGCGAGGCGCCGCACCTCCTTGACTTCGTCCGGCGTCAGCTTCAGCTCGAGCGCGCCGAGGTTCTCCTTCCAGTTCTGTTCCACCAAAGCGCATCAGCATATCCGTTGTCCCTCGTTTGGAATAGCAACGACACGACGGACCGCGTCTTTCGTCGACCCGGGAATGGGGATGACGTCGAAGTCCTGGGGATGTAGCCACGCGAGCGCAACCTGACCCGCAGTCGCGTCGTGCGTTTCCCTATCTTCGCCAGGTCGCCGACGATCGCGTGAATGTTCGGGAAGTTGA